>NW_027614552.1:0-25184 GCF_965212315.1 Lampetra planeri | reverse complement strand
TAACATCGAATGTTAAACATCGTCGTCATCATCGTCGTCTTCATTCTCGTCCTTGTCACCATCGTCGTCGTTATCGTTGTTGTCGTCATCGTTGTCGTCGTCATCATCAATGACGACAATGATGAAGACGGCGATGATGAAGACGGCGATGATGAAGACAACGATGATTATGATGACAACGACAGAAATGATGACGATCATGGTGATGAAAACGACGATGAAGATGATGAAGATGACAATACGATGAGTACGACGATAAATGAAGATGATGATGATGACTACAATGATAGTCGTCGTCATCATCGTCATTATCATCGTTGCCATCGTCATCGTTGTCATCGTCATCGTTGTCATCGTCATTCTCGATGATGATCATTGTCATCTTCATCGTCGCTGTCATCACCATCATTGTTGTCGTTAATTATCATCATCATCATCATTGTCGTTGTCATCACCATTATCGTCATCATCTTCTTCATTATCGTCATCGCCATCATCATCATCGTCGTCCTCATCATAATCGTCATCGTCATCTTCGCAGTTGTCGTCCTCGTCATCATCTCGTCTTCATTATTATTGTCATCATTGTCATTGTCATCATACTCATCATTGTTGTCTTGATCATCGTCGTCATCGTCATGGGTGTAGTCGTCATCGTTGTTGTCATTGTCACCATCACCATGATCATCATCATCGTCATCATTGTCATCATCATCGTCATCTTCATCATCGTCATCATCATCGTCTTCATTATTATTGTCATCATTGTCGTTGTCATCATCATCGTTATCATCATCGCTGGGACGGACAGATGGACAGATGAACAGAAGGTGTTGTGATTTTTTTATAGTTCAGTAAAAACTATCATCGTATCCTGAACGTCTTCTGATCAGACGACGACCTTTGATTTCATACAAATTGGATTATTTCATTTTATTTCATCTTTTTATGATTCTGCAGCTATTTGATTTTTTTGGGGGGGAAGGGGGGGCATGTTTCTTTATGTGTCTGCGACAAAGAAAACTCCCATTCGCCCTCCGAGCACAGAATTACACCTCGGACATGAGCGTTTCATTAAACGTCCATCAGTCCAACACGCTCCCACAAAGTGCACCGCCGCCAATCTGCCTTCAAGAGCAAACTGATAAATAGTCCATCTATATGTAAATATGAGCGACGGAGGAGGGAAATGCATTAGTGGCGCTGTTTGATGAGCTGCAGGAGCCGGAGCTGAGCTTTTTAATGGGATGTGACGAGGAGCGACTATCTGAGAGGGAGAGAGGGAAGATTACAGAGTGGAAATGGAATTATTGCATCTCAGCAGCTCTGCTTCACTCACACAATCACCAAAGAGAAAAGTTTACCTGGAATAGAAAACAACTTTCCTCCTGCAGCGGAGGTGACGCTGCTGAAAGCGTCCGTGTTCGACTTGACCAAACCATGTCTTTGACTTAACAGGGTCCACTGCAAACAAACCAACATCTTACTGACAATAGGTGTCTAATGTCTAATTTATAGTTGTTGTTTGTTTTTTGTTTGTTTTTAAACCTAAAATACCACACATCACTTGAAAAGGGGAACATTTTAAAAATCTGCAAGTGTTATATTCTTATTACAAGCAAAAAATAAAATCCAAAAAATCTTGCTCCATTGACAGATTTTTTTAAAACAAGTCCCTTTTCAGGCAATATGCCTTATTTTAAGTGTAAAGAGATTTTATGACAAGAAACGGGACATTTTGACGAGAAATAAGACCTATGTATGTTCTTCTGAGATGTTGTGTTTTCACAGTGTTGTTGTGTGACACCATCAGTTTCACTGACATTCATGTGGGAAACAAACATGCATAAACCTCGTCACCTGCCAGTGAGAACATGGGCGTCAGTTTGGTTTGAAATGTGCCGGCGACGAAGCCTCCTCAAGTACTTCAACGCACAAGACTCTCCTTGTAAATCTTGGTATTTTTGAAAATTCAGCAGTGCATAACGACAACTTTTGAACTGATTATCCATCAGTGTCCTGCTCCGTCTCTGTTCCCTCACTTGACAAAAACTGTGGCACTGTGAAAAGTACCATGACCGAACCAACGACACCATCGTCGGCACGGTTTAATATCATCATTTAAAAACAACAACAACAAAAAAGTGGTGGGTACGTGTCACAAGGCCATGAAGTAGAAGACAGACGGAGCTAAGCTAACAGGCTAATTCTTAGTCAGTGTGTTTCACTGTGGCTGTTAAAGGTGACGACGTGTCACAGGACTGGACTCATCAGGCCGCGCTGCTCAGTTATTATTACACACACACACACACACACACACACACACACTCAATGAAGTGTTTGCAGCTGCCAGAACTCTGGACCTCTTATCCCCAAACTACAATATAACAACTCTGGAACAACGGATTTTCCTCCATAAAACACAGGAAAGCGATGCTCTCACGTGTGATGTCATTACGGTCACATGATCAAACGGTCTTGTAATAAAATTGGCCTGAAGAAAAGGAGGAAGGAAAAGTCTCATGGATTTCATAAAGTTTTGTAATAAAAGACGAATACTAATTCCTCTCGTGTCGTATTTGAGCGTCCACGACGTCATGTGACTCTGGTTTAAAAAGTCGCTGTAAATCTGAAGACCAATTCAACCCTGGACTCTGGAGCCGTTCACATGTGAAGAGAACAAACGGAATGAATTGGACACTGAGTCACACAAATATTAGAATATGTGAAGCGTTTGTTTCCAACCCATACACATCTTTCCTGAAGTGATGACATCATAGCCCCGCCTCTCCCTGAACGCCGACGGTATCCCCAGCGCTGCATTTGTGCTGGCATACTTTGGAGTACCGTAATTATTAGACTATTTGCACAGAATGGCTACTGAAAGCCAAGAGGTTGCCCTCGGTTCCTCTGCCTGGTGTAAAGAAGGAGCTGGGAGAAGGAGAGTATTTCCGTTGGTTCCTGAAAGTTGAGAACAGCCATGTTGCTGTCATTACATCAATCATTGTCATAGTGATGGCAACTTGGACGTGAAGGGCGACTTCACGATATTTTCTGCTTCTTCACACCAGCTGGGAGAACTATGGGAACTATTTGTGTAATTACGGCACTCCCCAGTGCGCTAGCATGAATGTATCGGCAGCGACACAGTCGGTGTTAAAGGGTGCTACCGCATGCAGTGGGTGTCTTTTCATCCATCTACACAAACGTCTCCTTTTTAGCTACATTCGTCTTCTCTGCCATCTTCTTCTTCCATCACTTGCTCTGTCTTGTTTTGGTGTGTGTATATGCAGCAGCGTTACAGCGCCACCCACAGGTCTGGAGGATGTACTACAGCATTTAACTAGTTTGTGTGGACGCACACCTTTCTGGAGACGATTCCGTGTTCATAGACTTTTTTTTTTTTATTATTCTGGTGCTTTCTCTGTGCGGACGTGGTCTTCTATCTTTTCCATCCCCTGGAGGGGCCTACATCCTATCAGTGGGCTCCAGATGTTAGTCACAGCCGAGGAGGATGAAACCTTCCAGTGTATCAACAGCGACCTGTGACAGGTGCTGAGAATGAGACCCATTACACATTTAACTCGCTGCTAATGGACTGTAGGTCCACTAATGCTCATCACACCTTCAGGTCATCTGCTGACCTGCAGCAGCCCACATGAAGCATGCGCGCACACACACACACACACACACACTGGCCTGTGGGATAACAACTCTCACAGTAAGCGCCAACAGCTGCGTCTAAACGCCGCCTGTAAGAAATGAGATTAATGAAGGTGCTGCTGCTCCCCCTCCAGTAATGAGGGGGGGGGGGGGGTCATTTATGGCCCCCGGGTGGTGCCCGAAATGCCTGCTTCATTTATACTCAGTCACCAGACACTCTGAGAGGTGTTAATTATCTACTCTAACAATCACGGCTTCACGAGAAATACCTCCAGTCATCTGGCACAAAGTCGACACGGTGGGAGTTTGTGTGTGTGGGGGGGGGGGGTCAGTATGTCAGTATGGTGGGGCTGGACGGCAGTACATTTTCTCCAAATGATGAAAAGTGCATCGATGCTGGAACTTTGATGAGAACTTCACGAGCCCGACAAGGTCCTCCGCTGCCACCTGGTGGTCAAACATGGATCAGAAAACCGCTTCGATTGTCACATAAACTGACAGAAATGAACCCAAACATGTCCAAAGTTTGAATTCAGGGCATCAGTGTACTGAACGTTTTGCAGAATTCTCTTCATGATGAAACATACTCAGGGTTTGGTACTAAACCTTCATTCTGGACCTCTGTGGAACAGCCCCCCCCCCCCGGTGGTGGAGACAGTGAACAACAGATTAGCTGAAAATAAAAACCAATTTATTAGCGATCACACAGAAAGACTGTTGGACATCTACAGGAGCATTTGTTCAGAATAAAAATGAAAACTTCTTATTTACAAACTCTGCAATTGAATGTGAAGAAGTTGAGCACATGCACATACAAATTGCAAATAGGCGACATAATTACACAGGTAACAAAGCCCCGCCCCCGCCTCCCCCACTGATTACCTACAGTCCCTCTACAGACACCCCCTCCCCCCACTGCTGCTGCTGTAGTCCAGAGACACTGGACAGGAAGTGTGAGGAGGTGTGAGAAGGTGTGTGGTGGACGAGTGGACAAGGATCTGACAGTGTGTGTGTGTGCGTGTGTGTGTGTGTCCTCCAGGAGGAGGCCACGTCCTGCTCTGGGGACATTTAGTCCTCGTACAGAATGAGACACAAGTTGAATGTAACAAACCGTGAGTCGCTGCGACGGGGGGGGGGGCGGCCGACGTCAGATACAATCCCGCTGGCTAGCTGCTGTCCATCCGGGGGACGGACGGAGGACGGACACGTCCATACGTCTCCCTTAATATCAGCTCAAAGGACTCGACTGTTTCCTCTCCTGTTTGTCAACATGAGCTCGTAACCGTGGCGATGACTTGGGGACGCGACACTTCAGGTGCGATCGAGGGATTCTGTCTGTGTGCAGGAGGATCAGACCTTCTGCCACAGGAGAACTCAGCTGAAGGCACTTGGATCTTCACGAAGACTTCACCCCCACAATCCTCCTTCCTTCCTGTGTCCGTCGACACTTACGTACGCCCACAAATTAAACTCTACGCTGAGAAGAAGAAAGTTTCTCGTGAACCGAAAGGCAACAGCACGGCCATCACCATTGACGCTTCAAAAGACTGGTCGTCATGGAAACGCCTAAGGTTGACAGGTGATGTAGTGGATGCTCCGTTCAGCATCAGTAGTTTACTGCGTGAGAGGGAACAGCAAGGACAGAGAGTGTGTGTGTGTGTGTGTGTGTGTGTGTGTGTGTGTGTGTCAGTAAGGCAATGATGGCTGTGAACAATCGTCCTTCCAGCACAGAGCAAACACAACATTTCCAGACTCCAGACAGGCGCAGTGTTGCTGTACAGGTGCTACATGTCTATGGTGGTGTACCGGGCGGTGCAGGGTGGTGGTGGTGGTGGCGGCAGCAGCGGGATGGGGGGGTGGGGTCGGCAGTGGGCGGAGACAGCTGGATGATGTCACAGAGGCAAAGGAGAGAGGACTGCAGAGGACCTCGGACCTTCAAGGACCGACTCAGCTCCTCCGAGACTTTGAATGTTGGATGAGCCACTGCAGTGTGATATCTGTGGGAGGGGTGTGGGGGGAGGGGGGGGGGGTTACACTGTTAAATGTGTTAAATCCAGTCCAGGCTAAAGATTCCTGTTCCTTCACAGATTACGGCTGTCGACCATCGCTAACGATCTGACCAATCAGCTGCGTGCTGGCGATGGGGAAACACACGCTAACAAACATGCTGAGTTTTGGAGGACAAGAACGACGCACTGCACGAATCCTCTTGAAGCGCAACCGTGTCTTCACAACATTAGCTTGAAATGCTATGCTATATGCTATGCTAACTAACCCACAAACAGAAACAGCAGAGACCCGACAGGTCGCAGCTCGCTGCCTCAGCTTCAACTCTGTTGTTTTACTGCACCTTTCAATGCCCTTTCTTTTACATTTAACAACTAATACTAATACTAATACTTTCAAAAGTATTCCCACTGCATTTCACGGTTTTCATTCATGTCCTGTTAAATACTATTTTTATTTAAGAACTGCTCTACAGTTGTTGCTGCTATTATAATTGCTGCTAAACAGATTTTCCTTGTGTCTTGTACAAGGACAACGTTTCAGAAGAAACTGGACTGTTGCCGGAATGTTCTTTTGTAAGTGGATGCACGGAGTTGCACGTCCAAAGTTGTGCCTGGAATCTTTGATCTGGACCTGGACTTGAAATGATGAGTCACTCAAACTGATCGGATGTGTACCTATGTTGTCCTTCTCTTTGCAGGAGACAGAGTAGCAGCAGATCTCTCGGTCCTGAATGGCAGAAAGGTTCCTGTGGAACAACAGGACGTTAGTTGCTGACATCTGGTCCCAGGACCAGCTCAACTGTCACTGAACACCCTGAGGACACCTGGGAACATCGGTGTGACGTCTCCTGCCTCCTCAGAACCACTGATTAAACGTTACATGGGGTGCCCTCTAGTGGACAGAACAACAACAACAACAAACACACGAGTGGATGACTCAGTCGGAATCTGAAACACTAAACGATTAAAGTCTCAGAAATGAAATTCAGAACTATCTTGTGATCATAATGTAACCAGGAAGTTAGTTAATTTTCATATATTCACTCATTATAATCGTATTTATAATTGACAAACTGAGTTGGATTTATTTTTATACTCGTGTGTCCTTACTATTATAGATATTTATATTATATAGTATATAAAGAGTTTATTATTGTATTGATGTGTTACTATGAAAATGAATTTAAAAGATTAAATACGTTCATACGTCCTCCGTTTTGAACTTGTAAGAATGTGCTGATGTAAATTGTAGTTGCTGTTGTTCTGTTGTTTATGTTTGAATCTGTCCGTCTCACATCTTTTCAATGAGCTGCTTCTCATCCAGCGCGTTGGACAGGTCTCGTTTGTTGCCGAGTACCAGGACCTGGAAGACAACGGGAGCACGTCACCCAAACAGGTTTGAGGCCTCTTGATGATGATGATGATGATGATGACGTCAGACTCTCTTACAGGAATTCCTTGTAGCTGTGGTTTGTCCAGCAGGTTGTGGAGCTCGTTTCTAGAAGCTTCTATCTTCTCTCTGTCGGCAGCGTCCACCATGTACCTGTGGGGGTCAAAGATCAAGCTCAGTCCTCTTCTGGATCCCAAAAGAGTCTCTGCTCTAGCAGACCCACATGACAACAGCAAAAAATAGCGAAAGGATCACGGCAAATGTTCCACAGAGAACGGAGAATTTCATTTGATCACAGACAGACACACACTACGCTCACACATGCAGCCAAGAACCCTTTTCTAACCCCAACCCATGTCAACACCAGTCACCCCGTGTATTTGATCATGTATGCGCCAATCGGGATATTCCCATCAAAAGGAACATGAACTGGTTGTCTCCGCATGCTCATCTTGGTCTATTGAGTCCAGGAGGAACTTGTAATCAAGGCCAAATGAAAGACCATGCCACACTTTTAGAGTGAGGAGGAGACTCATTATGTCATTAAGCCTGTTCACTCACACATGTCAACGGGTTATTACCAACGTTTCAGTAACCGGACGATTGACCGACTGCATGTAAATGTGGTCGCAGGCTGTCATAACCGGATCGACTTGTGTGAGTGAATCATCCCGCCTGAGACGGTGTCTGATTAGTTCTCTGATCACACACACACACACACACACACACACACACACACACACACACCACTGATCAGTCATTTCACACCAGATAGGAGCTGACAGCCGTCAGGGAACAACGGCAGCTATCAGACATGCAGACGCTGACAAGTCTGTCACAGAAACAAGCAGCTGTTTGTTGTATCAGAAGCAGAGAAATAAACTGGGCGTAAAAATGATCCGTCAGAAGTCAAAGAGCAAAACTCCTCTGACAATGGATGCCCATGGATGTGACGTCAAGCCCAAACTTACACGATGGCGTTGACTCCCCGACAGTAGCGCTCCCACATGCTCCTGAAGCGCGGCTGTCCGCCGATGTCCCAGATCTGACGGCACAAGAGGAAACGTGGCGTCATGGTGCCAACAGAGTCGTGTGCATCGGCAGACTGGGTCCGCACGTACCTTTATCGTCACGTTGCCTTTGGTGACCTTCCGCATGTTGAACCCCACAGTGGGAATCATGTCTTCACTGAACTGACCCGACTGCCGGAGACCATTGGTCATGGAAGGATGACGGATGAAAGTCACATGAAATCACACGTTAGAGGCTTTGACGGACACCTGCGCATCACTGCGGCACACGTGACTGACAGGCGCTCCTCATTCGGTTCCACTGACGTGGAGACGACGTGCTGCCAGTGGAAGTAATCCATGTTTTACTGCATGATGTACTAACATTTTTAGTTTTGTACATGTGCTCTAGAGGTAAACTTGACAATCTTACAGGACGAGGAAAAAGGTCAAAGCCCTCTTCATATAAAATAAACTCCCTGTGATCTGTTCTTCACATATAAATGGGGAAATATGTCTTGGGTGAGTTTCACCCCGATTTCAGACTCTCAGGGAGGTTGAGGCACAAACTGGTCTGCTGCTTGTTGAACTCTGATTCAGAAGACATGAATTTGACATTTCTGTGCAGGAGAAACGAGTGCGACCGCCTGCGTGAATCAGCGCGGATGATGCTGTCGATGCATCATCATTCCCAGCAAACCAGCCGTGCCCCTGCTGCATGCAGAACCAAACAATTACAGAGGAAAGTCGAGTCACACAAGCCGGTCAGCCGATGAAAAACAATCCCCTTTGATCGTTTGCTGACTGGTCAGAGAACAGCTTGGAACAGCTGCAAGGAGCTGAGGTCAAACCAGATTACTGTTCATTTCACAACCCTGGTGTCTTATGATGGAAAAGAATCCCAATGGAGGTCAAAAGGGCTTCGGACTGTCACGTCATCACCACAACCCTCCTCCTGAATGTCAGACAGGCTTCAGACAAACTAACAAACAAACAACAAATAAACAAATACAAAAAAAATAAAATGACTGGGCTGACTGTGGTAATAAAACCCTCTGCGGCTGTAAATCGAATTATTCTACCGGTTCTAGCCGAATCTGTTTACACCAGTGATGCTAACATGCTAGCGCTAACGCTAGCATTCTTCCTCACAGGAGAAGTTCTGGTTCTGAAATGTTCTGTAGAACTTCCCGGATGTAAACGTTCCTCGTGTTGACAGTTTGTTCAAGTCACCGCAGACACACCAACGGGAACTGGAGCTACACAACTGAAAAGGTCCTTGATGTTAAATGTGTCAGTGTGATCCGTGTCAGCGCCTTCGACGATCGGCTACCGCGGACATGTCCGTCAAATATCAAATAGGAGATCGATATCCGCGACCGAACGATCATTTGTGACGAACATCGACGATACTTCACAAAACGAGAAGACATGTCCCACGAAGTAGACGGGGGCCGTTCTGACAGCGCTGGTTTGCTAGCAACTTACTGCGATCACATTGACGAACGTGGTTTTCCCGGAGTACTGAAGTCCAACTAGCGTCAGCTCCATCTCCTCCTTCCAGAACAAGGACCGGAACCAGTCCAGGAGCCGGTTGATGAGAGCCAGCATCTTGGATGACAGACGGACAGGATCTCGTCAGCCGCTGCGGGTGTCTCTGAGCAGCCGTTTGCTAGCAGGGAGTGCGCGCAGGAAGTAGCTGGGTCCTCTGACGCGTCATGTGACCAGGCGGGGGTGCCCGTGGCAACTCACGGGTGCGCGGGACAGTCCCGCAATCCCATTACTCTTTCACACGTCCGAAAGATTGAGACTGTCCTGCATTATTGAAGAAAAAACAACCAAACATACGATTGTTTCTCGGCGTTTTTCTTCGTTTCCTTCGGCCGATAGAGACTAAAAGTGGGCGGGTCGTTCTTCTATAAAATCGCGTTGTCTCTGCCAACACGAAAATTCTACACCGAGAGCTGCGGGAGTCACGTGACACACACAGCCCGATCACAGCGTCGTTTACACACAATCACATCCGAGAGAAAAATGAAAAACATGTTTTTGAAAATTGTTTTTGTATAGTCTGTCATGTGCTACCGAATCAATTATTTTATGAGCTACGGGGCTGAATAGAAATAGAGATGTGAAAGTCATTTTAGACCAGCTGTGTAATCGTAAGTGACTTGGATTTATTAAATCAAAAACAAACAAAAATAACACATAAAAAGTTTTTTTTTAAGTATTAATGTGGGGTTGGAATTTTAAATTTCCAAGTATTTCAACAATATGTGCTATATAAGGAGTTAATACAACAGAACTATGAATGATATTATTGACAATAAATACTATAGTAATACTAATAATGCTAATAATAATAATAATAACACACCTTTCAGTTCACATTTTGTTCATAACTAAGGTATTTATTAGTTTCAGTGATAATGATGATGAAGTGCTGATACTGATGTCATGATGTCATAGTTCCTTCCATCAGCTCCAGAGACTGAACTTATCTTGACCGGACTTATCTCGCTGCACGTGATCACAGACATCAATGTTTAACATGTGGTTTGGAGGTAAATATACTGCAGGTCCAAACTCCTCTCCAAGGATCGGTTGACCAGAGGGGGGCGCTGCAGTGAGCCAGCTGATGGTTGGATGTCAGTCCGGTCCTCTGCGGCAGCCCTGGACACAAATCAAAGACCTTAGACACGTTTCAGATGACGTCATTTACTCACAGACGATCTACTCACCTGAGGCCGGACCAGCGTGTGGTACCTGTCCGGAGTGGCTGCGCTCATCAGGGTCGTGTAAATCGTAACGCTGAGACAAGAAACAGTCGTCATCAACTTCACAAAACCACACATCTCGAGTGTTTTTCCTGTAAAAGTTTACACAGACGCGCTGCAGCTCTGCACGTCACCGACTAGACGGACGTCTGTGACAAAGAGCCGTTGTCTCGCTGAGGTGGCGAGGTGGTGACGCTGGAATGTTCTGAGCTGTGTCTCAACAGTCATGTGATTGATCAGAGAGGAGGAATGTGAGGTTCTTACCCGTTACACACCGGATACAGCGACAGAACCTGCAGAGAAACTCACTGTCAAGTCGTTGAACCCAAATTAAATCCGGCGATGTGTGGATGCAGCACGGACCTTGTATAGTGTTTCCATGGTGATATGATCCTGACCGGTGGCGTTCAAAGCTTTGATGGCTGCGTCTCTGACAAACGAACAGACAGGAGGACGGATTCGTTCATTTAACGGAAACTATCGTCATAAAAGTTGAACTTTTGTCACAGTCAGAAGTATTTTATTGATCCCTGAGGGAAATTCCTTAGTTCCAACAGCTCCAGTCAAATAGGGAAAAAAACAAACAAAGGACATGTCCAATGTGTCCAACATGTCCAGTGCCCAATGTAGCAAGACAAGTATGAATAAAATAGAAGTATTCTTTTCTGACTGTTCATTTATTCTATATACATAGAATATATATATCTGTGATAATACGAAATAAATAAATATGAAAGAAGGATGAAATGGAATATCTGCAAATTATAATAATACAGGAAATACTACATTGAGGAAGTGACTTTGAGTTTGATGAAACTGAATACATGAATAATATTTGCAGTACTTGTACTACAGTTGTACTGTAGTTTACAGAGAGAATCAGTAGTTCTAGAGTATCTGTGCTGGTGCAGTATTTATGGAGCGTTTCTCACCGTCGATGGTCCCAGGCTGGAGGGGGCAGCCAGTGGTCAAAGTTTGTCTCCACCCTGAACCACCTGACACACACACACACACACACACACACACACACACACACACACACAGTGTGTCGTCAGCTGGCATCAGACACACGGGCGCTGCATCGCTCCACCTACTCTCGGTTGACGGGTTCCAGGGGCCAGATGTCGGCGGGGCCCGATCGGTCCCTGGTGATGACGGCTCCCTCCCCAGCTCGGACCCCTCCCACGATGTAGTACACCTCCGTGATGATGGGTATTTTGGAGAGACGCATCACTGCATCTTGAAAGTTTCTTGCCTCTTCCAGCGTCTGATGTGTGGAAACAGGCAGTCATGAATAAAACAGCAACACACCAGTGGAAAACCACCTACTGTTGGCATGGCGATGATTCCCTGAACGCATACGTACCTAGTTTATGGGGGCAGAGTGAGAAGTGGTCCTGAAATCACCCTTTTCCTTCAGAGCCCTTTGATGGGATTTGTTTTGGGGTTTTTTTGGGGGATTTTCTCGGAAAACGTTATCGCATCAACGTGAAGGAGTCAGACCACGATCAAGCCGGTGGTAACGATACCGATTTCTAACTTTAGTGTACCAACGTTTGTGGACTTTGATAAGAAGTGAGGAAGAGACGTGGACAACGTCAATCACACGGCCCTTTTCCACCACACGGCTCCAGCGCCACTCGACTCCACTCGACGAGGTTCCATCGAGCTGAGCTGATACCGAAACCGTCACGTCTACAGACGGACGCCTCTGATTGGTCAGATAGAGAGGGAGAGAGACGTCACAAGTGCTACATTCAACAACGACGTTTTACCGGCAACGGTGACATGGCGACCGTTCTTTATTCCTCGTCTCATGCTCATTAACACCGTGGTCCGTCGACGAGTCCAGAACGTCAGGCGGAGTTCCTGCAAACGTGTCCTGCTCCGTCTCTCTTCTTCGTCATTGTTTACGTGTTTGTGCCACCAGTCACGGTAGTTTCGCACAGCCGTTGCTATGACGACCCCACTCAAATCGCGGGAGAGCCGCGTCGGGGGGTCGGGTCGAGTGGAGCTGGAAGCGGGTCGTGGAAGAGCAGCACTCACCTCCCTCACCAGCCAGCTGACTGGTGTTCTCCTCAGCAGCATCGCAGAGACCACGTTCTTCCACCAGTTCCACCAGTGATCACTGCCTGACGACACACACACACACACACACACACAGACGGTGACGTCATACACGTTCCTGGACACGCAGCTCAGGATGAGTGGGACGTCACCTCGCTGGTCTCCAGAGACGGTGAACTTGTTTGGACTCTGTCCGGTCCACAGACCCACGTATCCAGCGAAAGTAGTTCCACGGTACGCCACCTGCACCACACACACACACACACTAGAAACACGTTTCCATGCCGACCATGTCAGCATACACACACACTGTACCTGTCCGTCCTTCAGGAACAACACGTCAATCGTCAGATTCCTCAGGACGGCATGAGGATAATCCAGGTTCCGGCCGTGGAACACGTTTCCATTTTTGTCCTGAGCTACGATGCTGGTGCAGAACCTACATGAAGATCATGTGACACACACCAGAGACACTGCAACACACGGTCTTACACAAGTACACGGGACAACAATACGGAACTACAACTCCTCAGCCTCTATTCACGCAGAATAAACAAACAATTCAATTTCATTTTTTAAATGAAATTGACATATTTTCAATAAACATTAAACATGAATAGTTCAACTAATGTCTGACAGGTCAAGTGTGAACCATTATTTCAACTATTTAAATGCAGAAGTGGTGATGTGTTGTGTGTTTTCCCAAACGCGAGATGACGGAACTGATCTGAGACGTGTCAAGTCGTGTTGGCTCTTCATCACATGCTTTTACACACAAGAATGCAATGACAGGACGCCATCTTTAAAGGTCTCTCACCCAGGTCACGTGACCCAACACCCCAGTTGTGCATGTGCAATTAAGATCATTTTAGAATTTTAGAATTTTACAATATCAAACAGATCACATGAGCCAAAACTAAAAAATACATATATACATACATCTAAATGGAACTTGTGTCATATTACATAAAAAAAACATGAGAGGCGCCTCTTTTTGTAAAAAATAATTAGAGGGATACTCCTAGCAAATATTCAATATGAGACCCTTAAAGATTTAAGATTAAGTATTTAACACCATATATCAACAGAACAAACAAAATCCCCAAAACAGAACTATCAAAAAACTCAAAAAACACATGGATTTAGACTTCGAGACCTTCAAAGATGGCGTGTGGTGGTAGCATCTGAAGAAGAGCTGGCACCACGTCACACTTTGCTCCTTTACTCGTCTCTAAGCCGTGACACAGCTCCGTCACGCCTCAAGATGAACGCCGCTGCGTTTGTCGTGACAAGTGGAAGCGGAGGTGATTCCTCAGCAGCTCTAGCACACATGTGGAAGGACTGTCACACGTACGCAGACACTTCATAGGCGAAGTTGAGGATGATGATGTCGGAGAGGCTTCCGCCGAAGTGCGACGCCAGACCCCGGATCTCGCCGGCGTACGGCTGAGGAAGGTACTTCTCCAGAGCTCGGACCAGGGGTTTGACAATCACGTGCAGCCATTTTGGAACGGTGGAGCTGAGCAGGAACACAAAGCCCACAGTCAGTGGTACGACGACACCGTGACATCACTCGTCCCTCTGTTCCTGAGCCCACTTCCTGTCCGACGAGCAACCGCTCTAAAACAACACCAATACTAATGTGTTTATAGTTGAATATGTCAGACACACCGGGGGATGGGACACGATGTTTATAAATATATGAAATATACTTCCATCTTATATTGTAATTTACTTGTAACAAACAAATAAAAACAACAAACAGTTAAGTTTCTGCATGCGATCCTGATTTAAAAAAAAAAAACAAAAACGCTGATGACTGTTCCAGTTGTGCAACTGATCAGCTGATGGACGAACAGGAAGTGAAAGAAAAACTTTGTTCAAGTTTCAATCTCCAGATCTTCACCTGACCTTTGACCTGTACAACAGCAGAAGCAGCAGACGCTCCAGCTCAGAGTATCTCACTCTATGACCTTTGACCTCTCAAGCAGTCAAAGGCCTCTCCCATGACCTCTTACTTGTTAAGCAGAGACAGTAACTCTCTGTGACCTCTGACCTCTCATACAGAGAAGTAGTTGAACTCACTCTATAACCTCCGCGGCAGCTCTTTGCAGGAAGTCCACGTCAAACACTTTGAGCAGCGGCGCCCAGCGAACTTCCGGTGACTGGTCGAGGCTGATGTTGACTGTCGGCGGGGCCAGCTGGTCGCCGGTGGCCCCGGTGGAGACCCACAGCCCGACGAGCAGCAGTGAAACCCGCAGCATCACGACTGACGCTCCGGAGACGTCGCCGGGGGCGGAACCAGCAGACACTTCCGCTGCGAGATTTTCAGAATTAAAGCGCGGCAAACGTTCTCGTCAGTAAAAGCAACGACAGACAAACTACAAACTAAGATGTTGAATATTCGTTTATAAAACACGTGAAAACCAAAAAGATTCATTACAAATAAATTCAAATATAATAAATGTCAAAAAGACATTTATTCACACATAAATAATAACTTTAGTGGTGGTACAATGATGCAACAAATTTTATTTACAACTTTTGTTTTTGATTTGCAACGTTAATTTAAAACATCGAGGATATAAATGTAGTAAAAGAACACACAGCAAGTTACAGAACTAGAACTAGACTGGACGAGACGTTCTGTGAAAAAGATCACAACCTCAAAAAGGTTCAACAGGAAATGTCACGTGTTCGATTGTCTGACCTCTGACTCACTGTCAGTTACATTTAGAACTTCTCTTTAGAACTTAGACAAATAAAACTCATTAGGGTTTTTGGTTTGTGACATTTCTACGCCTGCGGCTGCAGACTTTTCTCCTCCATCCTGGAGTGACGTTAATCATGTGATAATGGACCTGGAACAAATCTTACCTGAGGGTTTGAATCATACGTCAAAGACAAACATTTTGGTCTGTGGTGTCCCTCAGGGGTCTGCTCTGGGTCCACGCTGATGGACCTCACCTGATCATCCACTGAACACGAGCCGACGGAAACACACTTTAAAAACCTGTCTGATGAATCTGCACTGTTTGAGTTCATTTGAATGAGAGTGACCTCACGTGACCTCTGAAACAGCAAGCGGACAGCACGTGGAGTCGAGAGCGGGATCGGAACAAGACGTTTTTGTTTGGAAGCAGCTGATGTTTTTCTGCTGGAAGGTCTGAAGGTCTGAAGCTCTGAACCCGATTGTGAGTGTACCGGTTCTATTTTCCACTGCATTAGTGTCGCATTTTCTCCTTTTCATCTATTTATCTGTTTCATTTCAGTGGATTTCTCTGTTCTTTTACACTGAACAGCTCCAATCAGTGTGTGTGTGAGAAGGGTTGAACCAGTGTTCTCAAACTCACACACACACACACACACACACACACACACACACACACACACGGCATCATTTTTATGACCTCCACACTGGCAGCAGTGTTTTCTGAAACAACCACAGGACGCCGTCCTCCGGCACTGAGGCACCAGCACACACACACACACACTCACACACACACACACACACACACACACACACACAGAATGGTGTGAGGAGCATTCACATCATTCTGTGACCTCTGCAGTGGAGGCCAGTGTGTCATTCAGCACAAAGTCCACTAGGAGTCACTGTTACTGCATTTTTCAACCCGACCGCTATAACTCAACATTTCAAGTTATTTCACCATCGTGCAGCGGAGCTGACGGGAAACAGTTGTTAGACGAGTTCTCCAGTCACGTTCTGTTTCTGCGACAACAACCAAATGTTTGTCAAATGAGGAAAATAGTTTTGTTCTGAATTCAAATGTGAAACTTCAGAGGCATTTGCTTTGAATTCGGTCAGTTCACCGCACGAAAATAAGAACAGAAAACTCACTTTGGGCCTTAACAAACGCAGGTTGTCCTAAACCTAAGTTTGTTTAAATCGTGTTTCAGACAGAAGAAGAAACACTGAATTAACATGTAGTTTGACATCAAACTGAAAGTTATTTGCGTCCGTCATCTGAAGTAAGAGAACTCTTTCTTCAAAGAGCTCACAGATTCACAGCGTGAGTTCATGTCACCTCGTCCGTTTGTATTTCAGATGTTTACCGCCGGTAATCTAAGACACGCTATTGATTTACAGGGGCTGTGCAGCTTTACGGGGTTATGTAAGCGTTATGTAAGCGTCGCTTGTTATGAGGAGCTGTCAGGCAGCTGCCTGCAACACGTTCTACACACAGACACACACACAGGGTTGGAAAAGAGCTTTATTAATACTTTAATATATCTCAATAATAGTTTACAAAATATGAAAACAACTCCGTGTTACAGCTGAAAATAAAAAGTCCCCAGTACCTCTTTGATACAAAACTATTATTTGTAGTTTTTTTGAAGTTTACATTCACTCTCTTTGTCACGTTTAAAGCAAAAACATCATGACGTCCGCCGCTGGGTCGTCTGCGCGGCACCGGCGAAGGCGACAACGCGGACGCAGGTCGGGCCGTCGTTTCGGGGAGTCTGTGGCGAGGGCCGAGTCGTCTGACAAAGACGAAAAGAGACGTCCCAGGTGACTGGACGCATCGGTCGCAGGGGAAGTGGCACGTTAGCGCGTCGCCCAGCTGTCACAGCGCGTGCATCAACAATGCCGGGAAGTCTTTGGGAACACGTGTGGCTCTGAGCGGCAGCAGGTCACAACCAGTAGATTCTCTTCATCTGTACATTCATCACAGACCGGTGAGGGGGGCCGGGGGGCGGGTCCAAAGAGTTCTGGTGGGTGGGGGCGGAGTCAGCGTCGGTCGTTCCGTACATTCTACCTTCACCTCTGACTGTGTCGGTAAGAACCCGTCCGATCGTCTCACAGTGTCCGAGCCTTCACACGTCTCAGTGTTTGCTGGTTGAAGGAGGAGAGTCGCTGTCCTTCCGGAAGGTTCTCGTCTCGTTTGAAACGTCCTCGTCAGACGCCGACTCCTGCTAGTCTTTGGTTGGCAGGTCCAGAGGTGGGACCTGCTTTAAAGCCTTCTGGGGCGGGGGGGGACTCGGCCTGGGCCGGCGGGGGGGAGGGGGACGTCACCAGACACGAGGGGGGGGGTGTCTGCAGGCAAGCTGCTCACGCCCGGGTACATCACCGGCAACCCCCCAGGATACCAGTACTTCTCCAGCATGGGCAGGTACGCGGCGGCGGCGGCGGCAGCAGTGGGGGGGAGGAGGTAGAAGGGGAGACAGAACGGGTGCTGGTTGGCGGGGAAACCGGTGAAGCCGCCTCCTGTGGACGTACCGGAGACGGGCTCGTCCCCCGAGGAGTCACACCTGGACTTCTTGGCCAGCGGCTCGTCCCCCTCGTGTTTGACGGCCGTCCGGTCGCAGGCGGCGTGTTTCCGCTGGCCGTCACCCCCCGCCCAGGGGGCTTTGGGCTTGTCGTGCTCGCCGCCGTAGCCGCTGTCAGTGTCCGTGTCGCTGCCGCTCTGCTCGCTCGTCCCGTGTGGGTAAGTCCTCTGAATGACGGGCACGCAGTTCTTGGCCGGGCCCTCGCTGGCTCGCTGCCGCGGCGCCGGTTCCTTCGGGTCCTCCGAGCCTGGACGGTCCGAGTCCACCGTGGGTCGGCCGCTCCGGCGCTGCAGCACCTCGGCAGCCACCTTGTGGATGTGGCCGATGACGTGCGACGGCGTCAGGTGCCGGCGGCTGTCCTGGCCCGACAGATAGTGGAGGACCTCTTTGGCGCACATGTGGAAACCTGAGCGGAACATCTCCTCGTCGCTCTCCGCGCCGTCGCCATGATCAGCTGGGGACGTTCACAGACAGAAAAGTTTGTTTGACAACGCTTTCCTTCTGCAGGAGATTCGGACGTCAGCAAACACTACGTACTGATGATGCTCTGGTCCTTCTGGAGCTCCAGGATCTGCTGCTGCTGCTGGTCCAGGAGGGCGCTGAGGGCTTTCACATGCTTGAGCGTGAGTTCCAGCACCACGGCTTTCTCCAGATGACCCAGCGTCTAAAACAGGAAGACGTCCGATAAGCATGTTGATCTTTCTTATGTAACACGGTCGGCAGCCGAGCAGAGGACAAAACCTCCGGCAGCCGACGGCACGCAGACCTGAACCAAACATCTCCCACGTCTGAATCCTCCTGACAGTTTGTCCAAACTCCATTTTCCTCTACATCTGGACTCTAAGTGAAGCTGTGCTGGCGGTGGAACTCACCGTGAGCTTCAGATGTTCTGGCAGAAGATCCTTCAGCTGAGAGATACATTCATTGATCCGGTCACGTCTCTTCTTCTCAATGAGTCGGTGCGGCAGCTTGTGCGTGTCCTGGGGAGATTAGGATGACAATTATACATCGGTTTATTGACGTTACACAACAAATTCTCCGAGGACAACTGGAGCGGTGCGCCTGCTGGTGAAAGACAAGTAGTGCAACAAGTAAAATACACGAGAGTAATAAAATAAAACACAACACAATGAAATGAAATGTAACACCAGCTACACAAAAGAGACACACTGAGATAAACGTCTGGAACACCGACCGACCGACCGACCAGGACACATGCTCGGTGCCACCTCAGTCTCCAGCTGCCGGTTGGGAATCGAACAGTGATTTTCAACTCGTCCAGTGCTGAACTCACCTTGGTGTCGTCGCCTCGCTTCACCCCCCTCCTGGATTTGTACACGTAGGCTGAGAAATCCATCCTGTGACACAGGAACGCCACGTAACATCAGAGAAGACGCGGGTCGGACTAAATCCTGAAGACCACAAGTTGTCTTTACCCCTGAACGTCCTGAAGGTCCGCGGGATCCACCGCCGCGTGTTTGGGCCCGGGATGCGTCCTCAGTCCGTCCATGGCTCCTCCGGTCCGGACCGGAACCTCGCACACACCCTGGACCGTGTTTCCGGTAGAATCCTCCGCCGAGAGCCGCCAGTCGCGTCCGAACATGTGTGAGAGCTGCCGCGATCTGACGCCGCGACCGCCCAGACCCGAGACAGAGCGCGAGCGGTCACATGAGGCTCACGTGTCGACCGGCGCGCTCAGCCCCTCCCACCCCTCCCCGTCGCCCTCTCTCTCTCTCTCTCTCTCTCTCTCTCTCTCACACACACACACACACACACACACACACACACACACACGCACGCACACACAGACACGTACGCACACGGTCCCGTGTTCCACCACGCGCAGGCTCCCGGGACACAATGTTCGTGTTTACACCGGAAAGAAGATCAACAAACACACGAGACAATAATCTGAGGATCGAAGGCTCATATTGACTGAAGACTGGAAAAAGTCTTTGGTCGTAAATGGAGCAAATATTGACTGGAACACGACTACGATCGAACACTGGAAAATATGATTTTTAATTAAAAAAAAAAAAATACAAAAACTGATAGGATCATTTTTCACACGTGCAGATATGATCCGTGTACTATGATGTAACGATCAGTAAACATACACGGGTGGGAGAGCTTTATTAATTATTACATGTATATCAATAATAGTTAATAAATAACACACACACACACACACACACACACCTATTTCTGACCTGCAGATGCACATGTACGTGTAATTTAATTAGAAAGTGTCATCACTTACTGGAAACAAACGTGCCATTAAATTACTTTTAATTATTTACAATTTCAGTTACATGTGAACAATTTCTGCAAATAATAATGTTAATGTTTTTTTTCTATTTTTATTTTAATAAAAAAAAAACCATGAATATACTTGTACAGTACTTGTTCTTTTGTTTACTGATGTGATGCCACGCAGCTTTAATTTACAGGTAAATTAGCTGCAGGGTCCATTAGAACTGGTTGAACAATACTACTTACTACTACTAGTAAGACTGCAAAGTATTTGTGTAAAACAGGAAAGTCACTGAGCTTTAACTGAAGAAAGTTCCAGAACATAGTCGGTTCTCTGCCATGAGGACACGTCTCCACGGCGACTCATCAGCTATCAATGACGCTAGCAATGAAAGATAAAAACAAGAGTGTGCAAACTAAAGGATAATTACATCAAGTTTAATAAATAATTCTACTTTAATATACAAATCGACAGTTCTTACAATTATTTCGGCTTAACATTCATTTAATTAACATTTCTCTCATTTTCTATACAAAAGCAAAGCAACAACCTTGAAGACACAGTAATAAAAAACAGATGAAGCGTGAAACAAACGTGATGAATCAGACAGGAAGTTCTGCAGGAAATCTGACGTCTGACAGATATTTTAAATAATAGAGAACAAGTTTAGCATTAAATAAGTTGCGTTGAAAATGCACATAGATTTACACGGGTGCATACATAATATTCATAATATACTACTCCTGGAACAGAAAACTAAAAGAGCAGCTTCTTAAATATCATCTCTACATCTGAGTAAGTCAAGAACAAAAGACTTCCTATTTTATCTAGTGACATAGTAAATACATTAAAACCAGAAATATTTTTCATTTAATTTATTGCATATAAATAAATTAAATTAAAAATATAACTTATTTATATTATTCAATTTAACTTATTAAATATAAATAAATTAAATTAAAAATGGCCCAAACCTTCCAATAAGACATTTCTGAAACACCATCAGGTTGCATATTTCAGTTCAGGTATTGCACACAAAAAAAGGACAAAGTAATACTGCTTGTTCTGCTAGAAACACATGAGAGATGAAAGAAAGAAACGGGTTCGATTCCCTCTGACTGCATTTTCAAGTACGACCAGCGAAGGCCAAGAAGTGAAAAACCCAGTTTCACGTCGACTCACAGACATTTGGCACCGAATGCAACTGGACGTCCGAGAACGTGGAGCCTGTTAGCGACACACACACACACACGTACACACACATACACACTCTCTCACTCACAACACACACGTATGCGGCGTGGTGACCTCATGCAGGCTGCTGCGGGTTGACGTTGAGGTGCTGGGGATGTCCGAGCAGGCCGATCCGCTGCTTCTGCTTCCTCTGTTCTGTCATCTGAGGAGCAGAGAGAAGACCCGGTTCAGGTTCTGGTTCTGGTTCTGGTTCTGGTTCTCTGATCAGCTGAGTGATGGCACACAGATGCCGACACAGAAACCAACCAGCAACAATGAAAGTCGATCACAGAAAACAACGTCAGTGAAACTGTCACTGACATTCACACGCGCACACACACGCACACACACTGAGACACACACACACACACACACATTCTGCACGTTCACACTGGAGCTCACGAGTGTGAGTCGATAGAATCCACATAAATGTTTTATCCCCTCAACCCTCGGTTCAACTCTTATACTTTAATTCAGTGGATGTTTTTACTTTTGTTTTTCTCAAATGTTCATTACCTCCACCAGGTTCTGTTTTTGTCTGTGTTTATCTATTAAAACAACAAAGAACGTTCTGAACATATTTGAATTAAATGTTCAGTAAATGCTGATCATGGACCAGGTCATTAAATGTCGGTCGTGTTCTGGAACCTTCTGGATCCAGGAATCTGTTGAAGGATTCTTCCTCGTTGTCAGACAGAGACATTTTCAGCATCTGTGTCTAGAACTCCACAACAGCAGCAGTGGACTGTCTCTGTGGACCAGTGGTTAGTGGGTCTGTCTGTTAACAGAAAGGTCGGGGGTTGGAGCCCACCCAGAGACGAGGGTTGAAAATGAGAAACGACAAAAAAGACAAAACAGAGCTGAGAGGTCATGATTAGTGTAACAAGGTGTCTAATGATCTCTTCCATAACTATTAGTGACAAAGTCATGTCTGATGATCAATAAATTGATTAGAGGAGATCAATGAATGTAGGACGGTAATAATGGGTGGAAACGAGCTGATTGGAGGAGGTCTGAGCTTTTGTTTTCGTTCTATTTGGGTTTATTTTCTTTTTAAACTGGATGTTTCCATTGTTTCCTATGGAAACGCAGGCTGTGCATGAAATGCTGTGTATGTATAAAACTGCAGTATCTGAGATGGTCAGAGATTGTTATCCAATAACTTCTGTCCAAACCAGTCTCAGGTTCCAGCTGAAATCAGACAAATCTCAGGATTGTAGAAACAAATCATTCAAACTGAAACTGTCTTACGAAGCTGATTTTCTGTGGAAAGCGAATGAAGGAAACTCCTCGAGAACTCGTGTGTGATTTGAGGTCGCTCCTGTTAAAAGCGACATTGGATCAGAAACTGAACTGAATGTGACTCGTCTCCTCAGAGCATCAAACCATTTCCTCTGTCTGGGTCACGGAGTCACTTCCTCACTCACACACACACACACACACACACACTTCTCATTTCCAGGGTAAGAGACGCTTTATTTTTATCTAAGAGAAAACAACAGACGATCGGATCAGGTCGAACCTTCTGACCGTGTCCAGTGCAACCACCGATGGTTGGAAACAGCAGATTCTGCTGTTTCACACGTGCCATCTCCAAGTGTTTAAACTGCAACCACACACACACTCATTAACCCACACACACACACACACACACACACACACCTGCTCTTTGAGCTCGGTCAGCTGACCCGACAGGTTGGACACCAGCTTCATGGTGGATTCCAGCTTCTCCTGCAGGTTCCTGATCTCGTTCTGCTCGCCGTCCGCATCACTGCTGACCAGAGACATGGCCCGCATGCGAGGAAACCAGTCCAGGTTGTGGTCCTGGCAGAAAACACACACACACACACACACACACACACACACACACACACACACACACACACACACACACACACACACACATTATTAAATGTGACTGAGGCTACCACTGCAGGGACTTTCATGAAATCACCAGGATGCACCACAGGGGGATTTTTTTTTTTTCTTTTTACAAATGTCAAATCCTAAAATACGCACAACAAAACTAGAACAAGTAACACAACCTGCGTCAGAGTGAAGTAAACACACGTCATGTGGAACCTGTAGAATTCGCTGGAAGTAGAAGGAGGGCCAAGTTGAACTGTAAATATTTATGTCTGATGTGTCCTCATAGTTTCTGAAAGTTTTAGTAAAGTTCACAGTAAAACAAAAAAAGTTCAACAGGTCGATTCATCAGAACAGGGCAAAAAAAAAGGTAATATCAGCTAAGGTTGTAATTATTATGATTTATGTATATTGATATAGAGGTTTCAATGTCAAAGGTTTTATATTTTATATTAATGACCTGAGATTCGAGATTCAGCTGTTAAATGTGATATTTGACAACACTGAGCAGTTTTTATTTGGTTTCACTGAAACTGATCCGCTCCAACGGGAAATGTAGTCGAGCCTATTCAAGAAAATAAAATAACATACTGCTGCTCTGTTCTGTCAGACTCATTGGATCAGGTCAGGTTCTGATTAGACACGGAATAATTCATATACTGTATATTAGTTGTATTTGTTTGTTTCTGTATCTGCTGACATCATTTCCGCCTTGAGGTCAAAAACTCGTGCATCTTTCCACCCATCGTGTTTACAAAAGAAAAACCACTTCCAGTAAACTGACTACAACGCTGCTTCAGTGGAAATGACGGAAGTGAATCTTTTATGACAAAACAGCAAAGGCCAAAGAAACAGGAAGCTGTGTGGTCAGAGGAGCCGCAGCCAACGTCACCCTCAGCCCACCACACACACACACACACACACACACACACGTTTGAACACGTCTCCACATGCTGGCAGATGTTTCCACGGAGCTGCTGCTGGGTTCTGTGGGGAAGAATAAGAGAATAAGGCCGGCGAGTGGTGTTTTCCCGCAGACCCAGACACGTCCAAACAAACCAGATTTCACTCACTCAATCAGTTTCAGTTCATTCACTGGTTCATTCACTCTCTTGATGTTGTGAGTCGAGACGATTTCACTCACATGAGGTGAGATGGTCGTCGTGACTCCTGGACGCGTGTTTGTCATCTGCTCCTGACACAAATATCCATGACAATGTGAAAGGTGGTCAGCTGACAGGACGATCAAACGATCGTCGAGCTGATGATCGTTAGAAATAAATCTGACGACGTGGAAAGGGACTCAGACAATTTGTCTGAGTGTGTGTGTGTTGACCACCAACTGTTGATGACAGACCCACACACACACACACACACACACACACACACACAGTGTCATGCTTTCACGCCTCATACGTGAAACTTCAGCTCGTCCTTTGACGTCAGTCCCAGTCATTGTCAGACACGTCTGACGCCCCCGATGCTTCGTCCACATCAGAGCGAGAAAGAAAACCACCATCTGCAACGTTTTGTCTTTGTATGTTTGTTTGTCGTGCTCCTTCACTTGAACACACACGTGACCCGAGCACCTTGTATGACTCAGGATTTAAAGACACATCTCCC
>NW_027614551.1:132500-145535 GCF_965212315.1 Lampetra planeri | reverse complement strand
CCACCAATCACAGCACCATCACAGCACCACCACACCACTAACATCACAGTACCACCACCACTAGCATCACCATCAAAGCACCACCACACCACCGCCACGTAACACCACCACTAACATCACCACCATCGCACCACCATCACTAACATCACCACCACCACCATCACACCACCACCACCACTAACATCACCACCATCACACCACCATCACAGCACCACCACACCACTACTACATCACACACCACTAACACCACCACCACCATCTAACAACATCACCACCACTAACTACTTCACACCACCCTCTAACACCACCACCACCACTAACACCACCTCTACACCACCACACACTAACAACATCACCACCACTAACACCATCACCACCACCTAACATCAACACCACTAACACACCACTTCACCATAACACCCCACTCTACACACCATCCACAAACACCACTCACCTCTACCACCACCTCCACAATTCACTAACATCACCACCTCTAACAACATCACCACCACCACCTACACATCACCACTAACACCCACCACACATCCACCACTCTAACACAGCACCCACCACTACTACACCTACACATCACACCACCACTTACTTCAGCACCCACCCACTAACACCACCACCACTAACACACCACCACTAACATCACCACCCACTAACACCACCAACACATCCACTAACCTAACATCACCACCACTAACACCACCACCACTAATCACCACCACTAACATCACCACCACTAACACCACCACCACTACTAACACCACCTAACCACTAACTACACCACCACCACTAACCATCACCACCACTAACACCACCACAGCTAACACCACACCACTACTAACACCACCACCACTAACACCACCACCACTAACATCACCACCACTAACACCACCACCACTAACAACCACCACCACTAACATCACCACCACTAACACCACCACCACTAACACCACCACCACTAACATCACCACCACTAACACCACCACCACTAACATCACCACCACCACTAACACCACCACCACTAACACCACCACCACTAACATCACCACACTAACATCACCAACTCACACATCACCACCACTAACACCACCACCACTAACATCACCACCACTAACATCACCACCACCACTAACACCACCACCACTAACACCACCACCACTAACACCACACCACTAACACCACCACCTAACATCACCACCACTAACACCACCACCACTAACACTCACCACCACTAACATCACCACCACCACTAACACCACCACCACTAACATCACCACCACTAACACCACCACCACTAACACCACCACCACTAACATCACCACCACTAACATCACCACCACTAACATCACCACCACTAACACCACCACCACTAACATCACCACCACTAACATCACCACCACTAACACCACCACCACTACATCACCACCACCACTAACACCACCACCACTAACATCACCACCACCACTAACACCACCACCACTAACATCACCACCACTAACATCACCACCACTAACACCACCACCACTAACACCACCACCACTAACATCACCACCACTAACACCACCACCACTAACACCACCACCACTAACATCACCACCACTACAACTCCACCACCACTAACACCACCACCACTAACACCACCACCACTAACACCACCACCACTAACACCACCACCACTAACACCACCACCACTAACATCACCACCACTAACATCACCACCACTAACACCACCACCACTAACATCACCACCACTAACATCACCACCACTAACACCACCACCACTAACATCACCACCACTAACACCACCACCACTAACACCACCACCACTAACATCCACCACCACTAACATCACCACCACTAACACCACCACCACTAACACCACCACCACTAACACCACCACCACTAACACCACCACCACTAACATCACCACCACTAACATCACCACCACTAACACCACCACCACCACTAACATCACCACCACTAACACCACCACCACTAACACCACCACCACTAACACCACCACCACTAACACCACCACCACTAACATCCACCACCACTAACATCACCACCACTAACACCACCACCACTAACATCCACCACCACTAACATCACCACCACTAACATCACCACCACTAACACCACCACCACTAACACCACCACCACTAACATCACCACCACTAACACCACCACTAACATCACCACCACTAACATCACCACCACTAACACCACCACCACTAACATCACCACCACTAACATCACCACCACTAACATCACCACCACTAACATCACCACCACTAACAACACCACCACTAACATCACCCCACTAACACCACCACCACACTAACATCACCACCACTAACACCACCACCACTAACACCACCACCACTAACATCACCACCACTAACATCACCACCACTAACACACCACCACTAACACCACCACCACTAACACCACCACCACTAACATCACCACCACTAACACACCACCACAACACACCACCACTAACACCACCACCACTAACATCACCACCACTAACATCACCACCACTAACATCACCACCACTAACATCACCACCACTAACACACCACCACTACACCACCACCACTAACATCACCACCACTAACACACCACCACTAACACCACCACCCTAACACCACCACCACTAACACACCACCACTAACACCACCACCACCACTAACATCACCACCACTAACATCACCACCACTAACACCACCACCACTAACACCACCACCACTAACACCACCACCACTAACATCCACCACCTAACACCACCACCACTAACACCACCACCACTAACACCACCACCACTAACATCACCACCACCACTAACACCACCACCACTAACATCACCACCAGCTAACACCACCACCACTAACACCACCACCACTAACATCACCACCACTAACATCACCACCACTAACACCACCACCACTAACATCACCACCACTAACATCACCACCACTAACACCACCACCACTAACACCACCACCACTAACACCACCACCACTAACATCACCACCACCACTAACACCACCACCACTAACATCACCACCACCACTAACATCACCACCACTAACACCACCACCACTAACACCACCACCACTAACACCACCACCACTAACATCACCACCACTACTAACATCACCACCACTAACACCACCACCACTAACATCACCACCACCACTAACACCACCACCACTAACATCACCACCACTAACACCACCACCACTAACACCACCACCACTAACATCACCACCACTAACATCACCACCACTAACATCACCACCACTACTAACATCACCACCACTAACACCACCACCACTAACATCACCACCACTACTAACATCACCACCACTAACACCACCACCACTAACATCACCACCACCACTAACACCACCACCACTAACACCACCACCACTAACACCACCACCACTAACATCACCACCACTAACACCACCACCACTAACATCACCACCACTACTAACATCACCACCACTAACACCACCACCACTAACATCACCACCACCACTAACACCACCACCACTAACATCACCACCACTAACACCACCACCACTAACATCACCACCACCACTAACACCACCACCACTAACATCACCACCACTAACATCACCACCACTAACATCACCACCACTAACACCACCACCACTAACATCACCACCACCACTAACACCACCACCACTAACATCACCACCACTAACATCACCACCACTAACACCACCACCACTAACATCACCACCACCACTAACACCACCACCACTAACACCACCACCACTAACATCACCACCACTAACATCACCACCACTAACACCACCACCACTAACATCACCACCACCACTAACACCACCACCACTAACATCACCACCACCACTAACACCACCACCACTAACACCACCACCACTAACACCACCACCACTAACACCACCACCACTACACCACCACCACAAACATCACCACCACTAACATCACCACCACTAACACCACCACCACTAACATCACCACCACCACTAACACCACCACCACTAACATCACCACCACCACTAACACCACCACCACTAACACCACCACCACTAACACCACCACCACTAACATCACCACCACCACTAACACCACCACCACTAACATCACCACCACCACTAACACCACCACCACTAACACCACCACCACTAACATCACCACCACTAACATCACCACCACTAACACCACCACCACTAACATCACCACCACCACTAACACCACCACCACTAACATCACCACCACCACTAACATCACCACCACTAACACCACCACCACTAACACCACCACCACTAACACCACCACCACTAACACCACCACCACTAACACCACCACCACTAACATCACCACCACTAACACCACCACCACTAACACCACCACCACTAACACCACCACCACTAACACCACCACCACTAACACCACCACCACTAACACCACCACCACTAACACCACCACCACTAACACCACCACCACTAACACCACCACCACTAACATCACCACCACTAACACCACCACCACTAACATCACCACCACTAACACCACCACCACTAACACCACCACCACTAACATCACCACCACTAACATCACCACCACTAACACCACCACCACTAACACCACCACCACTAACATCACCACCACTAACATCACCACCACTAACACCACCACCACTAACACCACCACCACTAACATCACCACCACCACTAACATCACCACCACTAACATCACCACCACTAACACCACCACCACTAACACCACCACCACTAACATCACCACCACCACTAACACCACCACCACTAACATCACCACCACTAACACCACCACCACTAACACCACCACCACTAACATCACCACCACTAACATCACCACCACTAACATCACCACCACTAACACCACCACCACTAACACCACCACCACTAACATCACCACCACTAACACCACCACCACTAACACCACCACCACTAACATCACCACCACTAACATCACCACCACTAACATCACCACCACTAACATCACCACCACTAACATCACCACCACTAACACCACCACCACTAACACCACCACCACTAACATCACCACCACTAACATCACCACCACTAACATCACCACCACTAACACCACCACCACTAACACCACCACCACTAACATCACCACCACTAACATCACCACCACTAACACCACCACCACTAACATCACCACCACTAACACCACCACCACTAACACCACCACCACTAACATCACCACCACTAACACCACCACCACTAACACCACCACCACTAACATCACCACCACTAACACCACCACCACTAACATCATCACCACTACTAACACCACCACCACTAACATCACCACCACTAACACCACCACCACTAACACCACCACCACTAACACCACCACCACTAACATCACCACCACTAACATCACCACCACTAAACATCACCACCACTAACACCACCACCACTAACACCACCACCACTAACATCACCACCACTAACACCACCACCACTAACATCACCACCACTAACACCACCACCACTAACATCACCACCACTAACATCACCACCACTAACACCACCACCACTAACATCACCACCACCACTAACATCACCACCACTAACATCACCACCACCACTAACATCACCACCACTAACATCACCACCACCACTAACATCACCACCACCACTAAGATCACCACCAACTTCACACCCCTCCTGGACCCCGCCCCTCCCCCCACTGCCCCCAGGCTCTGTGAAAATGAACTTCTCACGAAGCACGCAGACAAAGCTCCCCCGTGTAGCCCACGCACACTGCTGGGCCAAGTGCTGTTAGTAGCGAGAGGGGGGGTGGGTGGACAGCACCACTCCCACCTTTGTTTCCCTAGTGGTGATGTTCACACACCGCACCAGCTACTCATTTGAGGCTGAGTCGACCTAGGGGAGGCCCGGGACCGGTTCAGATAATCGTCACCGGTGTTGGCCTTGAGCGGGAATCGAACTCACGTCGCCAGGTTCATAGCGCAGCGTAGTGCTAACTGCTGCACTACCACTCCCCACACGCACACACACAGACACACACACACACACAGACACACACACAGACATACACACACAGACACACACACACAGACACGCACACAGACACACACACACAAAGACACACAGACATGCACACATAGACACACACACACAGACACACACACACAGACACACACATAAACACACACACACACAGACACACACACACAGACACACACCACAGACACACACATTCCCGTACAATGCAAGCCTGTACACTGCCCAGACACAGCCCACACCCACTAGAAAACAAAGATCCCCCGAGTAGCCCACACAGAATTGTCGGGCCAAGTGCTGTTAGTAGCGAATCATCATCAGCAGCAGCAGCACCTATGAAGGCTACCGGCACTGTGGCACACGAGGGGGTGGGTGGCCAGCACCACGCCCGGCCGCCTTTGTCTCTCCCCCAGTGGCGATGTTTACTACACACCGCACCAAGTTACTCATTTTTTTAAGGCTGAGTCGGCCTAGGGGAGGCCCAGGACCGGTTCAGGTAATCTGCCACTGATGTTGGTGGTGGTGATGTTGGTGGAGTTGGTGGTGGTGGTGTTGGTGGTGGTGGAGTTGGTGGTGGTGGTGTTGGTGGTGTTGGTGGTGGTGTTGGTTGTGTTGGTGGTGGTGTTGGTGGTGGTGGTGTTGGTGGTGGTGGTGTTGGTGGTGGTGGTGGTGGTGTTGGTGGTGGTGGTGTTGGTGGTGGGGTTGGCGGTGGTGTTGTTGGTGGTGGTGTTGGTGGTGGTGTTGGTGGTGGTGTTGGTGGTGGTGTTGGTGGTGGTGTTGGTGTTGGTAGTGGTGGTGTTGGTGGTGGTGGTGTTGGTGGTGTTGGTGGTGGTGTTGGTGGTGGTGTTGTTGGTGGTGGTGTTGGTGGTGGTGTTGGTGGTGGTGTTGGTGGTGGTGGTGGTGTTGGTGGTGGTGGTAGTGTTGGTGGTGGGGTTGGCGGTGGTGTTGTTGGTGGTGGTGTTGGTGGTGGTGTTGGTGTTGGTAGTGGTGTTGGTGTTGGTAGTGGTGTTGGTGTTGGTAGTGGTGGTGGTGGTGTTGGTGGTGGTGGTAGTGTTGGTGGTGGGGTTGGCGGTGGTGTTGTTGGTGGTGGTGTTGGTGGTGGTGTTGGTGTTGGTAGTGGTGTTGGTGTTGGTAGTGGTGTTGGTGTTGGTAGTGGTGTTGGTTGTTTTGGTGGTGGTGTTGGTGGTGTTGGCCGTAAGCGGTCTCTGTCCCGGTGCTCGTAGCGCGGTGTAGCGCTAACCGCTGCACCACCGCTCCCCAACACTAAAGAACGGGCGCAGTTGGTCTTGTTGAAGATGAGGATTGGGAGGGGACGTGGAGTGGAGAGGTGGAGAGGGGGGTGAGAGGGAGAGGGGTGAGGGGGGAGGGGATGTCGGAAGAAGAAGAGAGGGGAGGGAGGGGAGGGAGGGGAGGGAGGGGAGGGAGGGGAGGGAGGGGAGGGGTGGGTGGAAGGCGGCGGAGCGAGAGGCAATGGCAGAGTGCGGGAGATGAGGCAGAGGGAGAGGGGGGGAGGGGGCGAGGGTACATCACGCAGGATGGTGGGGAGGGGTAGGCGAGGTGGGTGGGTGGGGGGAAAGGATGTGATGTAGGTGGATGAGGGAAGGGAGTGAGGGTGGAGAGGGGTGAGAGTGGAGAGGATGTGATGCGGGGAGGGAGAGGATGTGATGCGGGGAGGGAGAGGCGGGGGAGGGAAAGTGGGAGGGGGGAACCTGGAAGGAGAGTGAGTGTGGGAGGGAGAGTGACTGAGTGAGTGGGAGAGTGAGTGAGTGAGTGGGAGGATGGGTGGTAGAGTGAGTGGGAGAGTGAGTGGGAGGGTTAGTGGGAGGGTGAGTGGGTGAGTGTGAGGGTGAGTGGGAGAGTGGGAGGGTAGGAGGGTGAGTGGGAGGGTGAGTGGGAGGGAGGGTAAGTGGGAGGGTGAGTGGGAGGGTGAGTGGGAGGGAGGGTAAGTGGGAGGGTGAGTGGGAGGGTGAGTGGGATAGAGAGTGAGTGGGAGAGTGTGTGAGTGAGTGAGTGGGAGAGTGAGTGAGTGAGTGGGAGAGTGAGTGAGTGGGAGAGCGAGTTAGTTGGGATAGAGTGAGTGGGAGGGTGAGTGGGAGGGTGAGTGGGAGGGTGAGTGAGTGGGAGAGTGAGTGGGAGGGAGGGTGAGTGGGAGGGAGGGTGAGTGGGAGGGTGAGTGGGAGAGTGAGTGGGATAGAGTGAGTGAGTGGGATAGAGAGTGAGTGAGTGAGTGGGAGGGTGAGTGGGAGGGTGTTTACTCCGGGTTTTTAAATCGGCCCCACGTGTTCGTCGCTCTCTCGAGGTTGGAGGGGAGGTCGCATCCTCATCGGAATGGCGGTTGCCGCTCGTTGGCAGCCTCCCCCGTGGTGCGGTGAAATAAATACGTGTTCGTATTTATTCCTCCGGTCAAACATTGCCGAACAAAGTGTGAGAGTCACGTAGATAGAAAATTATAAAAAATAAAAACAATAAAATTATGAAGTTAACAAATTTTATTAAAACCGTGAGTTTTTGGTTTTCATAAAAAAACTATTTTTTATTTTTATAATTTTTATTATTTAGATTTTATTATTTTCTACCGACGTGACTTTACCGAAAGAGCCGAAGAATGTGGATTCCTGCAGTCACGAAAGTTTTCAGTCAAACATTTTAAAGTGTTGTGAGAGTGGGAGGGGTGAGGGGTGGGGGGTGGGGGGTGGGGGGCGGGGGTGGGGTGCCAGCGTTGATTCAAGCCAAGCCTGCCTGCTGATGATACCCTGATCGTCGAAACCGGGCCAGTGTTTGTGCTTGGGCCAGTGTTGTTAGCAGTGCTGCGACTCAAAACAAATGCAGTCTATGTATACTGTACACGTGATTATTCAGCAGCAGCGTTACGCTGCCCAAAAAGACAAAGCTCCCCCGTGTAGCCTCAACAGACTGTTGGGGCAAGTGCAGTTAGCGAGTAAGCAGCAGTTTAGCGATGTGGTGGAGTGCTGTGACTAGCACCACGCCCGGCCGCCTTTGTCTCCTCCCCCAGTGTGGATGTTTACACATGCACGCGTCACTTACACTTTTCGTTGACATATCCCAGCAGATCGTCATCGTCAAAATCTGCAAGAACGGAGACCGTTTGATCATCATCATCATCAACATCATCAACATCATATTTATTTACGATTTTGACCCTCACTGAATCTCGTGACTCGCTTTCAAGAGGGTCCTGCCAAGTTTGCAGGAGTCAGGGGCTTGGAAGCGTTGATGCTGCTGATGCTCGTGACATCCCCCGGTTGAGGGATTTGCAGGCGATTAAATATTTTTTGTTTTTGTTCAGAATTCATTTGCAATGTGGGTTTGGCCGACACACCGACACACCTTTACCAGTGGCAAAATATAGTAATAGCTTTTTACCCTTTCAACTGGTACAAAAACTGACACCTTTATAGTGTAAATGCTTAACCCCGAGCTCTCAATACTCTGATAGTGCGCTTTTTTTGAGTTGTACGCCTTTTGGCGTCATCTGGTCCAACACCAATGGAGACTAGGCTCTAAGAAAAGCTGTCTCGGGTGTGGACCAATCAACTTCAAGGACAGTGCACATCATCATCATTATCAGATTTGTTTCTTTTTGTTTGCATTTTGACTGCTTGTGTTGTGGTTATTGCAAACATGATGCCTTGTATAAAGGTGTCAGTTTTTGTACCAGTTGAAAGAGTAAAAGTCTATTACTATATTTTGCCACTGGTAAAGGAGATGTCTCATAGTGTAAATAACAACCGCCATTCGCCACTAAGTGGCGGTGACATCACCACGACGCTTGTGCCAGGCCAAGTGCACCTTGAGGCCACGTGAAGTGTCGAACGCCCGCTGGCAGGAGGTCACGGGGCAGACCCAGGTGCCACGGGTCGACTGACTGAGATGACCGAGATGACTGGCTGATGCACCACCTGTGCCCCCTACTGTGCCAACTTGCTGTGATTTATCCACCCAGCACTCCGCTCGTTGTTGTGAGCGTCGCTCCTCCGCCCTCCGTTGTTGTTGGAGGGCGACTGCCTCCAACTGCCCAGTAGCGTCCTTCACGAGCCTCCTCCACAGAGGTCGATCTTGACACCGCTGGTACCAGTCATCGGCAAGTCCACTCAGCTCCACGTCCTCCTGTACCACATCACTCCATCTCATCTCTAGCAAGTGCCACGCCCGTTTAGCCCCCTCGATCCCGCCCGAACAAAAGCTGTTCAGGCATGCGGTGGCTGGGCATACGGGCCTCCACTGTGACACACTATGACACACTGTGACACACTATGACACACTGTGACACACTATGACACACACACACTGACACTAAGTCTGTAGGACGGGGGGGGGGGGCGATTCGCACTCCTCACAGGAAGGCGTCAGAGTTGGGAATCGAACCCAGGTCCCTCCCGGCTGTGTGGCTCACGTGTTACCATGGCGATGTGAGATTGTTGTTGTTGTTGTGGGTGAGGTTGTTGTTGTTGTTGTGGTGAGATTGTTGTGGGTGAGCTGCAGAGATGGAGCTCACCTTTGCCTTTACTGCGTTGACCTGGAAAACAGAGAGGGGAGAGTGGTGAGTGGTGATGGTGAGTGGTGATGGTGAGTGGTGATGGTGAGTGGTGATGGTGAGTGGTGATGGTGAGTGTGAGTGGTGATGGTGAGTGGTGAGTGGTGATGGTGAGTGGTGATGGTGAGTGTGAGTGGTGATGGTGAGTGGTGATGGTGAGTGGTGATGGTGAGTGGTGATGGCGAGTGGTGATGGTGAGTGGTGATGGTGAGTGGTGATGGCGAGTGGTGATGGTGAGTGGTGATGGTGAGTGGTGAGTGGTGATGGTGAGTGATGATGGTGAGTGGTGATGGTGAGTGGCGAGTGGTGATGGTGAGTGGTGATGGTGAGTGGTGAGTGATGATGGTGAGTGATGATGGTGAGTGGTGATGGTGAGTGGTGATGGTGAGTGGTGAGTGAGTGTGAGACCCTCACCACTCACCACACCCCTACTACAGCTACACAGTCCACCCCGTAACCTGCGTTATGGGTTCAACATCATGAAGCAAAGGTCCCCCGTGTAGCCTTCAACAGGCTGTAGGGGCAAGTGCTGTTTGGGAGCAGGGGTGGTGCCCACTACCGTGCAACAGTTTATGAAATTAAACCACAAATTTACACAAACTCTCACATTATTCACAATTACACTGCGTGACCAGTCTCCTGCTCGTTACACAAAGGTCCCCCGTGTAGCCTCAGCAGGCTGTTGGGGCCAAGTGCTGTTAGCGAGTAGCAGCAGCAGTAGCACAGGCACACGAGGGGGTGGGTGGCCAGCACCACCACGCCCTGACCGCCTTTGTCTCCCCAGTGGCGATGTTCGCTTACACACCGCACCAGGTACTCATTTAATGCTGAGTCGACCTAGGGGGGGAGGCACCCGCTGTTGGGGTCGTGAGCGGGGATGGAACTCGGTTCGCCTGGTTCGGAGCAACAAATGGCGCGCTAACCACAGCGCCACCGCTCCCCACACATCACTGTACAGAGACTCACATTCTATCCGCTTATGCTGACGCAGCTGCTGCTGCTGCGTTGGCAGCGATGTAAATATACAAACAACAACACAGCCCTACATCTCTAGCGCTCTGAATGTGCTGTGAAAGAGGGCCATAGCCCGAAACGTCGGGCCATGGCCCGGAGAGTGTTGCTTTGTTTGTGTTAAACCATCCGGAGCATCGGCACTCACCCAGTCACTCACTCACCCAGTCACTCACTCACTCAGTCACTCACTCACCCAGTCACTCACTCACCCAGTCACTCACTCACCCAGTCACTCAGTCACTCACTCACTCAGTCACTCACTCACCCAGTCACTCACTCACTCACTCACCCAGTCACTCACTCACTCACTCACCCAGTCACTCACTCACTCAGTCACTCACTCACTCAGTCACTCACTCACCCAGTCACTCACTCACTCACCCAGTCACTCACTCACTCAGTCACTCACTCACTCACTCAGTCACTCACTCACTCACTCAGTCACTCACTCACGCAGTCACTCACTCACTCACTCACCCAGTCACTCACTCACTCAGTCACTCACTCACCCAGCAACTCACCTAGCAACTCACCCAGTCACTCACTCACCCAGTCACTCACTCACTCAGTCACCCAGTCACTCACTCACCCAGTCACTCACTCACCTAGCAACTCACCCAGTCACTCACTCACCCAGCAACTCACCCAGTCACTCACTCACTCACCCAGCAACTCACCCAGTCACTCACTCACCCAGCAACTCATCCAGTCACTGACTCACACATAAACTCACCCAGTCACTCACTCACTCACTCACCCAGTCACTCACTCACCCAGCAACTCACCTAGCAACTCACCCAGTCACTCACTCACCCAGCAACTCACCCAGTCACTTACTCACTCCCTCACACATCAACTCACCCAGTCACTCACTCACCCAGCAACTCATCCAGTCACTGACTCACACATAAACTCACCCAGTCACTCACTCACCCAGTCACTCACTCACTCACCCAGTCACTCACTCACCCAGTCACTCACTCACCCAGCAACTCACCCAACGATTGACTCACTCACTCGCCCACTCACTCACCCAGTCACTCACCCAGTCTTTCACTCACCCAACGAATGACTCACTCACTCGCCCACTCACTCGCCCAGTCACTCACTCATCCAGTCACTCATCCAACGATTCACTCACTCAACCACTCACTTACCCAACCACTCATTCAATCACGCACCCAACCACTCACCCAACAACTCACTGACCATTGAGTCACTCACTGAAACTAACTCACTCACTAACCCTCTCACTCAATAACTCAACCACTTACCCACACACACTAAAACACGCCCCCAAACACTCACACTATCACCCAACCACGCACTCAC
>NW_027614551.1:0-127500 GCF_965212315.1 Lampetra planeri | reverse complement strand
TCACAAGTCCTTGAAAGATCTGGGCAAAGTCCCATCAGTGAGCTCCTCCGGCAGGCAAGGCTGCGTTGGCTGGGTCATGTAGCCCTCATGCCCAGCCACCGCATGCCTAAACAGCTTTTGTTCGGCCGGATCGAGGGGGCTAAACGGGCGCGGCACGGGCTAGAGAAGAGATGGAGTGATGTGGTACAGGAGGACGTGGAGCTGAGTGGACTTGCCGATGACTGGTACCAGCGGTGTCAAGATCGGCCTCAGTGGAGGAGGCTCGTGAAGGACGCTACTGGGCAGTTGGAGGCAGTCGCCCTCCAACAACAACGGAGGGCGGAGGAGCGACGCTCACAACAACGAGCGGAGCGCCGGGTGGCTAAAGCACAGCAAGTTGGCACAGTAGGGGGCACAGGTGGTGCATCAGCCAGTCATCTCGGTCATCTCGGTCAGTCGACCCGTGGCACCTGGGTCTGCCCCGTGACCTCCTGCCAGCGGGCGTTCGACACTTCACGTGGCCTCAAGGTGCACATGGCCTGGCACAAGCGTCGTGGTGACGTCACCGCCACTTAGTGGCGAATGGCGGTTGTTGTTGTTGTGTGTGAGACTGTGAGACTGTGAGTGTGTGTGAGAGTGTGAGAGAGTGTGTGTGTGTGACTGCGAGAGTGTGAGAGAGGGTGTGTGTGTGAGTGTGTGAGAGACTGTGAGAGTGTGAGAGTGTGTGTGTGTGTGAGACTGTGAGACTGTGAGTGTTGTGTGAGAGTGTGAGAGAGTGTGTGTGTGTGTGTGACTGTGAGAGTGTGAGAGTGTGTGTGTGTGTGAGACTGTGAGTGTAAGAGAGTGTGTGTGTGAGACTTTGAGTGTGTGTGTGTGAGTGTGTGAGAGTGTGAGAGTGTGCAGAGTGCAGCGTGCACGTAGCCTGGCACAAGCGCCGTGGTGACGTCACCGCCACTGAGTGTTGCAGCGGTCAGCGCTACGCTGCGCTACGACCCGAGTGACGATTATCTGAACCGGTCCTGGGCCTCCCCTAGGTCGACTCAGCCTCAAACGAGTACGCGGTGCGGTGTGTAGTAAACATCACCACTGGGGAGACAAAGGCGGCCGGGCGTGATGCTGGTCACCCACCCCCCTCATGTGCCGTGCTCGCTTACAGCACTTGCCCCAACAGTCTCTAATGTCTATACGGGGGATCTTTGTATGTATTTGTGTGTGTGTACACCTCAGTACTGGAGAGACAAAGGCGGCCGTGCCTCGGTCAGTCGACCCCATGGCACCTGCCGGGTCTGTCCCGTGACCAGCCAGCGGCCAGCGTCTCGAGGTGGTGCACCTAGCCTGGCACAAGCCACCCGAGTTCGATCCCCGCTCACGGCTAACACCAAGTGACGGTCCTGGGCCTCCCCTAGGTCGACTCAGCTTCAAGTGAGTGCCTGGTGCGGTGTGTCTAGTAAACATGGCCACTGGGCCTTCGTAGGCGCCGCTCGCTAACAGCACTTGCCCGCACAGTCTATCGTGCCTATACGGAGGGGGGGATCTTTTGTATGTATTTGTGTGTACACCTGAGCACTGGGGAGACAAAGGCGGCCGGGCGTGGTTGCCGGTCCACGCACTCGCTTCAAAGGCGCCGCTCGCTAACAGCCCTTGCCCCCAAGCAGACCCTGTTCAGGCTACACGGGGGACCTTTGTCTTTGCGTGGTCGATGATTGTTGTCCGCGTGCCTCCCGGCGTGTCTCCACCTGCCCCACCCCGCCAGACCTCTGCGTCATAATGAGGGGGGTGGGGGGTGGGGGGGTGTAATTAACCACGTGACCACATCGCCCAGCTACGTCAGGGCCTGAGGGGCCGTCCGTAAATGACGTCACGCACCTAAGGGGCGGGGTGGGGGTCAGACATTTGTGACGATGGGTTGGAGAAATGTGACGTCACATCAAAATAAATATAGACGACACGTTCTACTTAATTAAATAGACTTTTTAATAAATGTTTTCTCCTACAACATCAGAGTGCAGCGCCACATTAAATGCGCACTACGATGACGATAGTTTAAAGCGATTTGAAGCATGTTTTATTTTTGGGGGGGGGAAAGGCAGAATTTTGTGACGTCATATTTGAGGGGAGGGTCTGACTTTTTGTGACGTCGTGTGACGAAGGAGGGGGTGGGTGGGGGGTCAAAAATCGTCCAAAATCGCGTGACGTCATTTAAGTTTTGTGAGCTCGACAGCGCTCGGATTTGGGACCAAAGTTGCTCATGGGTTGGACTCCAGGTCTCAGGGCGGCCTGACCAAGGTGCTTGGAGGCCAGAGGTCGCCAACGGGTTTTGATTCATCTTCAATTCCTTACCCGTACCCGGCCGCACCAGGGTCGCAAACGGGTACCCGTACCCGGCCGTACCCGTACCCTACCCGTACCCGGCCGGGTACGGGTAGGGTACGGGTATCGGGTACCTCATTGCGACCTCTGGGATGAAGCCACGTTGCAGGCGCGGGTGGGTTGATTCTAGGGACTTGAATTGTGAGAAGAGACGAGACGTTGGGAAATGAGTGACAAACGGTGACTCACCAGTAACTCACGGCCTACCCGTACCCGGCCGCACCAGGGTCGCAAACGGGTACCCGTACCCGGCCGGGTACGGGTAGCCGGGTATCGGGTAAGGTACGGATATCGGGTACCCGGTTGCGACCTCTGCTGTAGGCCCGAGGCCGCTGCTGTTTCTTTCGGCCTTCGGTGATAATTCTTTAGAGTTGGCAGTGCCGCTGCCGCTGCTGCTGCTGCCCCATGTCGCAACAACAACAACTACTCTGAGAATAGGTTTTCACCCTTTTTCTGGCAACAAAACAGCTGTGTTAAGTTGTTAAAACACCAAAACTGAAACCTTTTTACGAGGAATCACGTCTGCATTAACCACAATACTTGTGGTCAGAATGCAAACAAAAACTATACTCTGATAGCATATGCATTGTCTTTGAAGCTGATTGGTCCACACCAGAGACAGCTTTCTTTAGAGCCTAGTCTCAAACGGTGTTAGACCAGAGGACTGTTCCCAAGATATTTAAGTTTTTACATTTTACGTCTATGTATATTGTGTCGATAGTCATGTTATGGTTGCTTTACATGATAACACGTTACCTGTCCTGTTCATGTAACACTTTAAAAATCAGCAAAAGGGTTATATAAATAAAATGTATTATGAAACAAAAGGCAAAAAACTATGATGGATATATAAGTACATGGCTTAGCCCTTATTCAGTGTCTACTCGGCGCTTCTTGGCTTGTCTCTTGTATTCATTAAATGGATAATCTCTTCTTCTTGGTTCTTTCCGTAAAGTCACGTAGAAGGGAAATAATAAAATAATAAAAATAAAACATAATAAAATACAATTCTCACGACGTTTCGGCCACAACGCAAGCAGCCGTCCTCAGGTGAAGAACAGGTCTGTCGGAAAGACAGCGTCTGAATGACCACCACCAGGCTTGGCAGCGTATATTTAAGCTGGGTTGGAGGGGGAAGGGCGCCTTGACAAAGGCATTTGCATATCAACAGGAATTTAGCATATTTATGGAAAATGCAGATATGGGATTAGACACTACTTGTGGAATGCGTAGGAGGTGGGGGGGGGTCTCAAAGTCATATTATGCCCGATAATCTCTTGTCACTGTCCAACAATAGTCTGCAAGCATTGCTGGGCTCCATTTGCCCTGAGAGCGTTTCTCCATTGTCGCAATCTCCTGGTGACATCGCTCACCATGCTCGGTCGCTCACTGCTCTGCAGTTCGGTGGGAAAAAAATCTAGATAAGAGTGCAAAAAATATCTTTAGTGACATGTTGCAACCAAGGCTTTTGTATGCCTTGAAGGGGGCTTTCCACCACTCCCTGTCGTTGTCTGCCTTGTTGTTTCCGAGAACATTTGTTTCCGCTAACTGGAAGGCTTTCCATGCCGTCTTTTCCTTGCCACGCAGAGCGCACTGTCAAATGCATCATCTCGAAGAAGTTCACGAATCTGAGCACCAACGAAGACACCTTCCTTTATCTGAGCTTCACTTAACCTGGGAAATTTTCCACGGAGGAACTTGAAAGCTGCTTGTGTTTTGCCCGTGGCTTTAACAAAGTTCTTCATCAGACCCAGCTTGACGTGTAAGGGTGGTAACAATGACTGTCGGAATGGCCAATCTATCTTGATACTATTAGTTCTTTCGGTAAAGTCACGTAGGTAAAAAATGAAATTAAAATTAATAAAAATAAAGTCACGTAGGTAAAAAATTTAATAAAAATAATACAAATAAAATAATTTACCTACGTGACTTTACCGAAAGAACTAAGAGTATGAATCATTGCAGTCACGAAAGCTTCAAATCTAGAATCTATCTTGATGTTGTGGGAATCTCTCGCACGACTATCCCATTCGCAGAGAGAACAGCGGCACTTTGTGTATCCAGTCTGCAGACCAAGCAAGAGAGCAACAACCTTCAAATCGCCACAAAGCTGCCACTGATGTTGGTCATAGTTTATGAACCTCAAAAGTTGTTTCCTGTTGTCATAGGTTTCCTTCATATGGACTGCCTGACCAACTGGCATTGATGGCAAGACATTAACATTATGCAGCAAAACAGCTTGAAGACTCATCTTCGATGAATCAATGAACAGTCTCAACTCATCTGGATCATGAACGATGTTGAGGGCTGCCCATCACACCATCGACGTTGCTGCAGGCTACAAGATCACCTGCCATGAAGAAGAATGGGACAAGATCTTGTTGACGGTCACGGAACACGGAAACCCTCACATCACCTGCCAGGAGATTTCACTGCTGCTGTCTGGAGCCCATCAGCTCTGCCTTAATCTTGGGTAGTTCCAAATCCCTGACAAGGTCTCTCAGTTCAGCTTGTGTTATGAAGAGTTGTTCAGAGGAGGAGGATGGGAGAACATCTGGGTCATGTGACCTTGATGGTTCAGGACCAGAAGTTTCCTCCTCTTCCTAGACTCGAGTGAGAATGATTCTGGTGCATCAGGAAGCGACAGTCCTTCTGCGTGGGCTACTGGGCGTATGGCTGATAGAATGTTTGGATGAAGCACAGTCCACTTTTGTCTTCTTAGACGCACCTTTGCCAACTGGAGGCGCCATGAAGAAGTAGCAATCGCTGATGCGATCTGTTGGCTCTCTCCAAATCATTGGCTCTGCAAAAGGCATCGATTTCCTTTTCGTTATCAACCACAAGTGTTGCAGCATATGTGTGGGGCCCACATCTTGTCCTGATCTCCAATTTTGCAGCCAAAATAAAGGTGATAGGCTTCCTTAACCACAGTGGTTGTGCTGCGCTTGTGTGATGCAAAAGTCACTTCACCACAAACATAGCAGAAGTGATCTGCTTTGTTCACACAAGCACGGGGCATCTCTGCTCACTTTGGCTACACAGAAATCTACGACGCTCTTTGATTATTTCGGTAAAGTCACGTAGGTGAAAATAAAAACAATAATAACATTTAAAATACAAATGAAAATAACTACATTTTAGTTATTTTCATTTTAAATTGTATTATTCTTTTTATTTTCACCTACGTGACTTTACCGAAAGAACCAAAGAGTGTGGATCCTTGCAGTCACGAAAACTTGAAATCTAAAATTAAACATAAATGGGTCTACTCGTCGCCGTGGAAACGGGAGGCCTCGTTTTAGGCCTGGAAACAATTGACCATTTAATTGAATTCGTCGATTAAAAATATCGACCTGATGGACAAAAAGAGAGAGGGGGGAAGGAGGATAAGAAAAAGCCGAAATGATGAACGAAGCAAAGTGCCGACTACACCGACCATCTTCTTGTTGCCTCTGATCGTTAAAAATAAAAATAAAAAAAGAGAGGGGAGAAGGAGGGGAGGGGAATTTTTTTTTATTTAAAAACAAAATAAGAATATTAAAAAAGATAATTTTTTACAATTTTCACATTTTTTTACGAAATTATGAACGAAGCAAAGTGCCGACTACACCGACCATCTTCTTGTTGCCTCTGATCGTTAAAAGGAAAAGAGGAGGAGAGAGGAAGAGAGAGGGAGGGAGAGAGGTGATTGAGGGAGAGGGATGAGAGGGGAGAGGGAGGGGAGAGGGAGACAGTGGGGAGAGGGGAAGGAGGAGACAATGGAGAGAAGTTATGGAGTTTCACACGTCGTGCACAAGAGACGCAGGGAGACAGAAAGACACGGGGAGAGGGAGACAGAGACACAGGGAGACACTGAGAGACACAGAGAGACGCGGGGAGACACAGGGAGACACAGGGAGACACAGAGACGCGGGGAGACAGAGGGAGACACAGGGAGACAGGGAGACACAGGGAGACAGAGGGAGACACAGGGAGACGCGGGGAGATACAGGGAGACAGGGAGACACAGGGAGACAGAGGGAGACACAGGGAGACAGGGAGACACAGGGAGACAGAGGGAGACACAGGGAGACGCGGGGAGATACAGGGAGACACAAGGAGACAGAGGGAGACACTGAGAGACACGGGGAGACACAGGGAGACACTGAGAAACACAGGGAGACAGGGTGTATGCTGCGTGTCTCCGAGTGTCCGCCTCGTGACGTCTGTCCCCATCCTGCCCCCGGGGCTCCTCACTCACGCGCAGCGCGCCAACCGCTGCGCCACCGCTCGGGACGCACGAGACAAAGACAAAGATCCCCCGTGTAGCCCACGTCGACTTCTGGGGCAAGTGCTGTTCGCGAGTAGCAGCGATGAAGGCGGGGTGGTGCGGTGAGCACCACGTCCCGGCCGCCTTTGTCTCCCCGGTGCTGATGTTTAAATGTCACACGCGCACACACATCGCAAGCAGACGCTCATTGAAATGCCGATTTGACCCAGAACCGGTTCAGACATTCCGCCCACCGATGTTGACCGTGAGCGCGAGTCGGGAACTCGGATCGGCGGTTCTCTTTTTAGTAAGGCAGTGCGCTAACCGCTGCGCCACCGCTCCCCCCCCGAAGGCCCCGCACACGTGACCACGTCTGAGTCGGTGTAACAGAGACAAAGATCACCCGTGTAGCCTTAGCAGACTGTAGGGGCAAGTGCTGTTAGCGAGCGCCTATGAAGGCCGGAACGGTACACGAGGGGGAGGTTAGCCAGGACCACGCCCGGCCGCCTTTGTCTCCCCAGTGGCGATGTTTACTACACACCGCACCAGGTACTCATTTGAGGCCGAGTCGACCTAGGGGAGAGGCCCAGGACCGGTTCAGATAATCGTCACTGGCGGTGTTGCCTAAGAGCGAGAATCGAACTCGGGTCGCCGGGTTCGTAGCGCAGCGCGGCGCTAACCGCTGCGCCACCGCTCCCCTTTCGTGTAACAAATACCACACACACACAGCACACACACACACAGCACACACACACACAGCACACACACACAGCACACACCACACACAGCACACACACACAGCACACACAGCACACACACACACAGCACAGGTAGCTGGATGGGTGTGGTGATGGGGCCGAAATAGGTGGTTGACGATTTGTCCCAAACGGTCGCCATGGACACTGAGAATGTCGCCTGCGTGTCGCGCGGATCTCATCACGAATGCTCCGTAACAAGATCTTCCCTCCTCTCGTTCATCAACCTAATAAGTCATCGGACGGGTGTGGTCCCCCTATAGATTCACAGCTATTTGTTGATAATCAACGTTTTTGGGGGGGGGGGGGGGGTTAGATCGCGTTATTTATAAATGTGTCGTAACCCTCCACCACCCGACACGGCCAATCAGTAAACAAGTAAACCCGTAAAAACAAAGTTTTTCACTATAAATCCTTTATATGCGTGGCAACGGGGCGGCTAGAGTCCTCTCGTCCTCTGGCTTGAGATGGCTGCCACCTATGGGTCAGATGATTGTCTGGCAGCATTAAACAATTGGTAATTAAATATTTTTAAAAAATTCCCTAAACAGTGTAAAATTTTGGAATTTTATTTTTCACGAAAATGCATTGTTACGCACAACGAGTCTGTGTGCAAAATGTCAGCTCGATTGGATCACGGGAAGTGGGTTAAAAAACGACCGAAAGATTTGCACGGTCGTAAGCAAGCAATCGAACTTAATATAAAGGATTTAAAAAAGTGTCACGTTGACAAAAGACAAAATAGTTCACTGCTTTAGCCCCACACCGGTGTGTTGAAGCGTGAAACCACAACATTTACAATTTTTGAGTAGCACGACGTTTCGCTGGTAATTGCATCCAGCATCATCGGGCAATTCGCCAGAATGGTGAGGGGCTCTGCTCTGTCTCCCGTTCTTATATAGAGCAGCAGCAGCAGGGTGACGTCATCATTAACTCATCAACTCATCAGCTATTTGATAATTGGTTCTTTACCCTTCTATCTGGCAACAAAACTGACACCTTTTTACAAGGAGTCACGTTTGCATAGACCGCAATACCTGCAGTCATAATACAAACAAAAGACACAACTCTGATAATGTATGCACTGTCCTTGAAGTTGATTGGTCCACACCCGAGACAGCTTTCCTTAGAGCCTAGTCTCACATGGCGTCATCTGGTCCAACCCATGTGAGACGAGGCTCTAAGGAAAGCTGTCTCGGGTGTGGACCAATCAACTTCAAGGACAGTGCACATTATCAGAGTTATGTCTTTTGTTTGTATTACGACTGCAGGTATTGCGGTCTATGCAAACATGACTCCTTGTAAAAAAAGGTGTCAGTTTTGTTGCCAGATAGAAGGGTAAAAACCAATTATCATATTTTTACTGGCAAATGAGGTTCCCATAGTGTCATCAGCTATTTGGTTTTTTTTTAACCAGGTAAGACTACGCAGCTCTGTTTTCAGAAGCGAGCCTGGGCTACCACCGATGATAAGTCAACGAAGTCGTCATCGTCGTCATCGTCGTCGTCACGTGGACATTTATAGCAGCAGACAAACTATTCAAACGCGTGAGGTTGAGTCTAAATGTGGAGGAAAAAAAACGGAGGATCCGGAGAGAAATGCACGTGACCACGGAGAGAGAGACACACGCAAACTCCAAATATACAGCAGCAGGCGTCAGGGTCGGGATCGAACCCACGACCTCCTGTAGACCAGGCGAGGTAGTCAACATCTCGTTACGGAGCTGCTCATGCCCTGAGGGACTCGGGGCTGAGTCACGGCTACGGGAACCGGCTGGGCGAGGCGACCTCCGATCGACGGAGCTCAGAGGGCGCCCCGGGCGGGAGGGGAGGGGCTGGAGGGGAGGGGAGGGGGGGAGATCACAAAAGCCCAGGAATTCCAAACTCTTTATTTTTTTTGCATTTCACCAAGCAAGTACAGTGGTACCTCGGTATACGCCGTTAATTCGTTCCAAAAGGGGTAGAACTTATACCGAAAATGACGTAGACACCAAACAAATTTTTCCCATAAGAAATAAAAGGAAAGGAAATAATCCGTTCCAGAGTCTAAGAAATGATATTTTATGTGGCATATTATACATTAATGGGGTTGTATAAAATAATTTAGACACTACTTATTACTAAAATGCATACATACATAAAAATAAATGCATAATTAAATAAAAATAAATGTAAATAAAAATAAAATTTAGCGTCACTTTACCTTGCTGAGAGGAGTTGATAGCCTACGAGGATGGTGGCGAGGAAGGGGAGGAGTCGTGAACGGGGTCTACGTGGGTACGCGGTGACTCATCCCGACCCATACAAGTTCTAGCAAGGCGTCGTATTCCAAGCGAGACGTCGTATCCCAAGCGAGACGTCGTATCCCAAGCAAGACGTCGTATCCCAAGCAAGGCGTCGTATTCCAAGCAAGACGTCGTATCCCAAGACATTTTTTTCTCTCGTCAAAACACGACGTATACCAAATTCGACATATTCCAAAGCGGTCGTATACCGTACATCGTCAACCTTGCTAATCAAGGTTTTCAGTTTCATGTATTCGGTATAACCCTGTGAGCCATGAGGATCTTGACTCGGGTGTAACCGCAACAAAACAAAAACATGAACAAGAAACATCTTCAAGTGACTACACGCAACAAAACATCCTGGGGAAAATAGCAAAGTCTTCCAGGTGCCGGGAGAGGTGAGCAATCCAAGCACACACACACACACACACGTGCACACGTGTCGGCCTTCATAGATGCTGATCGTTAGCAGCACTTGCCCGAACAGTCCGTTAAGGCTATACGGGGGATCTTTGTCTTTGCAGTGTAGGGTCAGGCCCCACTGAGCTATGTAGAGGCGCTTGTTCATAGCGACCTGGGTGTCACGAATGATAGCTCGACGAAGCGGCTCATCGTCATCATCGTCGTCATCATCGTCATCATCGTCATCATCATCGTCATGATCATCGTCATGATCATCGTCATCATCGTCTTCATCATCGTCATCATCATCGTCATCGTCAATCATCGTCATCAATCATCGTCATCATCATCATCACCATCGTCATCATCATCGTCATCATCGTCATCATCATCGTCATCATCTTCATCATCATCGTCGTCGTCATCGTCGTCGTCATCATCGTCGTCATCATCATCGTCATCATCATCGTCATCATCATCGTCATCATCATCGTCATCATCATCGTCGTCATCGCATGGAAGTGGATAGCGGCAGCCAAACATTCTAAACGCGTGACGTGGATTCTAAATGTGGAGGGGAAAACCGGAGGACCCGGAGACAAAGCCACGTGACTAATATAATATGATGTTTTATTTTTATTATTTTATTATTTCCCTTCTACGTGACTTTACCGAAAGAACCAAGAAGATCTACACACACCCTAAATAATTAAAATGTACAGTACATACGTGGTCATTGTTGAGAATGTTTAAATGTAGCGTTGCGTATTCATGCAATGCGGCACTGTGAGCGTCAGTGTGCCAGAAAGACGCCATGTGGGGTAAACAAAAATAGAAACGGACTCGACAGTCGGGGCAAGGGGTGCCGTGCCAGCCCGGGGCACGAGGTGGCCGACTCGCTCACCCACTCGCTCACCCACCCACACGCTCACCCACTCGCCCATCCACTCACCCATCCATCCACTCACCCACCCACCCACTCGCTCACCCACCCACCCACACGCTCACTCACCTACCCACCCACTCGCTCACCGACACGCTCACTCACCCACCCACTCGCTCACCCACCTACCCACCCACTCGCTCACCGACACGCTCACTCACCCACCCACTCGCTCACCCACCCGCCCACCCACACTCTCACCCACCCGCTCACCCACCCGCTCATCCACTCGCTCACCCACCTACCCACATGCTCATCCACTCGCTCACCCACCCACCCACATGCTCACTTACTCACCCACACCCTCACCCACCCACTGGCTCACCCACAGACACGCTCACCCGCTTGCCCATCCACTCACCCACTCGCTTGCTCACCCACCCACCCACACGCTCACCCACCCACTCGCTCACCCACCCACCCGCTCACCGACTCGCCCACCCACTCACTCAAGATCTCTTATACGAAGTCGCTCCGGGGATGTAAAACACCCCCACCCCTCCCAAACTTTGTGGGGGGGGGGGGGGTCATTTGACATTTTCCAAAACCCGTTTTGTGAAATGCGGAGCGCACGTTTCGCCTGTGGAGCAGCTCCCACGACCTCCCAGTCGACGCCTCCGAGAGAGAAGAGCTCCCACGACTCCAGAAAGACGAGCCGAGATCGAAGAACCACGAGGAGTCGAGATTCATCCGCGCGACTTCCAGACGGCAGCGGATTCCCCGGACACTTGAGGGAGGGAGGGTGTTGCCACCTGCGTCTTATAATCCGGAGGTCATGGCGACTCGAGTCCAAGTCGTGTTAACCAGGCTTAGCGCCTGCTTAGCTTGCGAGAGAGCTCACCGGGGTCGCGGTAACTCTGCAGGGGGCGATTTTACCAAATGCGTCCATTCGATGGCGTGCCATGCGGGGGCGATGGTGGGTGTCGCGTCACAACCACGTGGTGTTGATGACGTAGCCGACTACGTTGACGATGTCGACGTTGACTTTTATTGTCCACTAGCTTGACCACCCGGCTTCGCCCGTGACTTGGATTCACCACGCCCGGCCGTCTTTGTCTCCCCAGTGGCGATGTTCACACACCACACCAGTTACTCGTTTGAGGCTGAGTCGACCTAGGGGAGGCCCAGGACCCGGTTAAAATAATCGTCACCGGTGGTGGCCGTGAGCGGGAATCGAACTCGGGTCGCCGGGTTCGTAGCGCAGCGCGCTAAGCACGACGCATGCGAGGGTCACGTGACAGACGTGACGTCACAGCTCACTTGCCGTGCAACAAATATCTGCATTATTGCGCCCACCCACGAAAAAAATATCAAAGTGTATTTGTATAATGTTTGCATGGTGTACAGTCTGGAAAGTACCCACATGGCAAATTTCAAGTTTGTTGCATGTCGGGAAGTACGACAAACATTTTGAACAGACACACATTTTTTCTTGGATTTTCTGTTTGCACATAGTCACTTTAAGATGTTTTTTGTTCATGTTTTTGTTTTTTTGTTTGTTGCGGTTGCACCCGATTCAAGAGCCGAATGGCTCACAGGGCTTTACCTAATAAATGAAACTTGAAACAATCACAAATTTCCATTTTATATATAGATGATCACAATAGTGGATTACATTATTGATGATGATGTTGTTGTTGAAGACTCAGAGAGAGCACGACTCAGAGAGAGGACTAAGATAGAGAATGACTCAGAGGGAGAGGACTTAGAGAACGACTCAGAGATATAAAGGACGACTCAGAGAGAGGCCGACTCAGAGAGAGGACGACTCAGAGAGAGAGGATGACTCAGAGGACGAGAGGCACCAAGAGGCAACACAGACGAACGAGGCAGCAGCAGCCACGCGGTGGTGACGAGGCGCTAGACAACAATTGTCCAAGTTCTGCAGCCCTCTCTATATATAAAGGCGTTATTGGCCAAGTTGTGAGCGTTTATAGACGTGGGAGGAAACCCCACGAGTGCCAGGGAGGCAGAACCCATCTAGGGCTGAACGATTAATCGATTAATTGCAATTTAAAACAATGCGATTAGCAATTCACAAAGGCTGCGATTTTTAAAATCCTATTACTTTATTATTTGAATTGTTTAATTTTCGTTATTAAAACTTTATTTATTTAACAAGTGTTCTATGTTTGATTGTTCTATTTCTATTAATTTTTTTAAAATAAATAGATGTTGGAAGCAATTCATATCTTTTAAGTTTTCATCCTTGAATTAGTATAGAGCAGTTCATATTTTGATGGTATCATGTGGTAATGCTTCATCACGTTTTAAATCTATTGCTCAGTGAATATTGAACTGAAGCTTGACTTAAAAAATTTAATCGCAAATCAAATCGCAATGTCAGAAACATCGCAATTAAAATATTTTCCCCAAATCCCAATTCCCTCCCAGAGCGGTACAGTCCACACACGCCGCCTGCTGGCAGAGCCAGGGAGTACGACTCCTCCCCCACCCACAGCGAAGGGAGTTCCACGCAACATCTGCGAGTGATCCACCTACCCCCGTTGCTACGGCTGCCTCCTCCACAGCGCTGGCTCACTGCAGGCAGCAGCAGCAGCAGCGGCGTAGCGTAGCCACCAACACGGCCAGGATCAAGGCTCTCTCAGGCACGGGTCACTCTCAGCCGCTTCCAAAGACTCGCGGAGCGAGCGGCTTGGCTCAGGCTTGGCTAACGGGAGTCCTCCTGAGTGTGACTGGGACCAGGCGCAGAGAGACACGGGGTCTTGAGTCTCAGGGATGGGACCATGCATTGAGACACGGGGACTCGGAGACACGGGGTCTTGAGACTCAGGGATGGGGCTAGACGCAGAGAGACACGGGGACTCGGAGACACGGGGTCTTGAGACTCATGGCTGGGACCAGGCACAGAGAGACACAGGGACACACAGAGACACGGGGTCTTCAGTCTCATGGATGGGACCATGCAGAGAGACACGGGGACCCACAGAGACTCAGGTTGTTCAGTCTCAGGGATGGGCCAACACAGAGACACGGGGACTCAGAGACACGGGGTCTTAAGACTCAGGGATGGGGCCACGCAGAGAGACAGTCCCCGATGGCGCCATCACGGCACCGAGTCAGCCTCTCAGCTCCGACTTGCCCCGTCACAACAGGCGCGCTTGCTTTGGTCTGGTGGTGGTGATGATGGTGGTGGTGATGGTGGCGATGGTGGCGATTATGGCAGTGGTGATTATGGCGGTAGTGATGGGGTCTCTGTATAGGGGTCAGGGTCTCTGTTGGGGTCAGGGTCTCCGTCTAGGGGTCAGGGTCTCTGTTGGGGTCAGGGTCTCCGTCTAGGGGTCAGGGTCTCTGTTGGGGTCAGGGTCTCCGTCTAGGGGTCAGGGTCTCTGTTGGGGTCAGGGTCTCTGTATAGGGGTCAGGGTCTCCGTGCTGGGGTCAGGGTCTCTGTTGGGGTCAGGGTCTCTGTCTAGGGGTCAGGGTCTCCCTGTAGGGGTCAGGGTCTCCGTGTAGGGGTCCATGTTGCAGTAGCCCCCCCCTCCCCCGCCCCCCACTGTAGGGGGGTGGCCCCCCACTCTCAGAAGCGCTTGTCAGGTGGTGAGGGGCCGACGAGAAGCTGCAAGGAGCTGAAATCCCAGACGGCTGTCCAGTGGAACGCGATGTTCGAGAACACCACGGCGTACTCGCAGAGCGCAAACAGCGTGTACACTGCACACGCACGCACGCACACACGCACAACAACAACAACAACCGCCATTCACCACTAAGTGGCGGTGACGTCACCACGACGATTGTGCCAGGCTATGTGCACCTTGAGGCCACGTGAAATGTCGAATGCCCGCTGGCAGGAGGTCACGGGGCAGACCCAGCAGGTGCCACGGGTCCACTGACCGAGATGACCGAGATGACTGGCAGATGCACCACCTGTGCCCCCTACTGTGCCAACTTGCTGCGCTTTAGCCACCCGGCGCTCCGCTCGTTGTTGTGAGCATCGCTCCTCCGCCCTCCGTTGTTGTTGGAGGGCGACTGCCTCCAACTGCCCAGTAGCGTCCTTCACGAGCCTCCTCCACAGAATCCGATCTTGACACCGCTGGTACCAGTCATCGGCAAGTCCACTCAACTCAACATCCTCCCGTACCGCATCAACTTTCTTCTCTTCTCCAGCCCGTGTCGTGCCCATTTAACCCCCTCTATGCGGCCAAACAGAAGCTGCTTGGGCATGCGGTGGCTGGGCATGTGGCCGACATGACCCACCCACTACACTCACCTACCCACTCAACAACTCACTCAATTACCCACCAACCCATTAAATTCATCCACTCATCGACCATTTCACTCACCCTTCCACTCACTTTGCCCCCCTCACCCCACCCCCGCTCACCGCCGGGCTCGCAGTAGCGGTTGTGACGCCTGTAGGCGCACACCGCGAGAAGGCAGGACAGCAAGTTGATCGCCGCCAGCCTCCGCTTCCACAGGTACGACCGGCGCTCCTGGGGTCACGGGGTTATGGCGGCACGGGGTCACGGACCACAGAGGGCCGCTGCATTGTACTGATGATGATGATAGTGGTGATGATGATGATGATAGTGGTGATGATGATGATAGTGGTGGTAGTGATGATGATGATGGTGGTGGTGGTGGTGATGATGATGATGATGGTGGTGGTGGTGATGATGATGATGATGGTGGTGGTGGTGATGATGATGATGGTGGTGGTGATGATGATGATGATAGTGGTGGTGATGATGATGGTGGTAGTGATGATGATAAGCTGCTGATGATGATGGTGGTGTTGATGGTGATGGCAGTCATTATTGTAGTGATGATGATGATGGTTGTGACAGTCACTATGGCAGTCATAATGATGATGGTAGCGACAATGATGGCGGTGGTTGTAACAGTCACTGTGGCAGTGAAAATGACGATGGCGGTAGTGATATGATGGTAGTGATGAAGATGGTGGTGATGACGATGACGATGATGCTGGTGACAATGAAGCTCATGGCAATGATAAGTGGACAGTATTGCTGCTGCTGCTACTGCTGCTGATGGTGGTGATGGCGAGGACGATAACAATTTGGTGATGACCAAGTTGCCGATAACCGAGCGTGTTGCTTCCGCCGATGACGACGGCGATCACGCCGCTGCTTCTGCCGACAACTCCCGATGATGACGATGGTGATGATGACGATGACGAGGTAGCAGCGCTGCCCCTCACCTCGTCGCTAGCTGCGTAACTCCACAGACGGCACGTGAGCAGCATGTAGCAAGCAGCTCCCAGGATGAACGTGACGAAGGCCAGCTTGTGCAGAGCTGCGCCACCCACAGACACAAACACACAAAGGTTCCCTCCCCCAACTGTAGCCTTCACGCACTGTCGGGGCAAGTGCTATCAGCGAGCGGCAGCGCCTAGGCCAAGAAGGCCATCGGAGACGTTAGATATCTTTAAGTCTGAACTTCGATTTAAAGCTTCTTTCGTGACTGCAGGGATTCATCTTCTTGGTTCTTTCGGTAAAGTCACGTAGAAGGGAAGTAATAAAATAATAAAAATAAAACATAATAAAATTTCGATTTAAAGCTTCTTTCGTGACTGCAGGGATTCATCTTCTTGGTTCTTTCGGTAAAGTCACGTAGAAGGGAAATAAAAAAATTAATAAAATATTAAAACATAATAAATTAATTCTCACAAGAATTATAAAATAATTCTCACAAGAATTATTTCATTATGCTTTATTATTTTATGATTTTATTATTACCCTTCAACGTGACTTTACCGAAAGAACCAAGAAGATCTTTAAGTCTGTTTTTGTTTTTAACTCTTAAAACTGCCCAGTCCTGGCCGTTTACCCTGTGCCAGGTTCGGTTCATTTCCCGGCTTTCCATACACGGTGGTCGAGCGTTGGCGGGATCTACGGAGAAGATGCGCCCCCCCCCCCCCCTTTACAAACTTCAATGATCACGAAGGCCGTCGCGTGGCCGAGACCACGCACGCCCCGGCTGCCTTTGCCTCCCCCGCCGCCGACGCGGTTTCAAACGCCGCCGCGCCAGGAGGCCCCAAGGGGAGGCCACGGACCGGACCAGAAAGTCGTCGGCCGAGGTTGGCCGCGAGCGGCGATCGTGCTCGTGCGCCGACCGCTGCGCCACCGCTCCCCATTGCACCCCCCCCCCACCCCCCCTCTGCCCCCCACCCCCACCGTGGTTCTCATTCGACGAGACGTTCGTGAGGCCCAGGAGGCCGCCGAGCTCCGCCAGGTTGGCGAGGAACGCCAGGCGCGGCAGCCGGAGGGCCGCTACGCGGCGACCTCCACCGTCGCCGCCGCCGCCGCGGTGGAGCAGGAGGAGGGGGGCCGCGGTGCCGGGGGGGTGGCTGCGGTAGCGGCGCAAGTAGGCGAGCGCCAGCAGGAGGCGTGGCGGCGCGTGCAGCCCGAGCAGCGTGCGCCACACGTAGCGCTGCGGCGTGAAACCGCCGATCGCGGCGCTGATCGACGGCAGCAGGTTCCACACCTGGGCGGGCGGGCGGGCGGGTGGGTTGGGGCATAGGGGTGGTGAGCACACTCACCGCCACTCACCGCCGCTCACCGCCACTCACCGCCGCTCACCGCCGCTCACCGCCGCTCACCGTCGCTCACCGTCGCTCACCGCCGCTCACCGGCAGTAGTGGCTGGTGAGCTGGCAGCCCCGGCTTCGAATCTACTCAAGAGCTCGCTTGCTCACCAACTCACTCACTCAGCCACTCACGAACCCCATCACCAAACCGCTCACCAAAACACTCACCAACCGACCTGCTCTTCCATCGCTGTTACCATGGCTACTTTTAGATTTGAAGTTTTCGTGACTGCAAGGATTCATACCCTTTGTTTTTTTCGGTAAAGTCACGTAGGTAAAAAATGTAAATAAATTAAATCACGACGTTTCGGGCGCAACACAAGCGTCCTTCTTCAGGTGGGGGTGAACTTCACTCGCCGATTCCTCCTCCCGTGTCAGTCACCCAGACATCTCATCCACCAAACCACCTAGTCATCACTCACCTACCCACCCAACCACCCACCCACCCACCCACTCACCCACCCACCCACCCACTCACCCACCCACCCACCCACCCACCAAACCACCCACCCACCAAACCACCCACCCACCAAACCACCCACCCACCAAACCACCCACCCAGCAAACTACCCACCCACCCAGCAAACCACCCACCCACCCACCCACTCACCCTGCCACACACCCACTCACCCAGTCACCCACCAACTCACTGACCCACCCACCAACTCACCCAGCCACCCACCAACTCACTGAGCCATCCACCCACTCACCCAATAGCTTACCCCCCTCACTCACTTACCCACCCAACCCACTCACAACCTGATCCACTCGCTGTGTGTTAACTCATCTCGCTCACCCCCCCCAGCTCACCCCCCTTCCCCCCCGCCGCTCACCCCACAGTGAGTGGCCGTGGAGGCGTCGAAGTGGTACAGGAGGGACCAGGCGACGCAGAAGAAGAACGCCACCAGAGGGAGGCTGACGGAGGCATGAACCAGGTGAGCCATGGGCAGCCTCACCAGCCACGGCTCCCGCTCACCACCGCCAGCCGCCAGGGGCAGGGGCAGCATCGTGGGGGCTCGGGGCAGCGCTGGGCAGACGGGGAGACGAAAGACGGACGTCATTACACGCGTGTACACACAGACAATTTCAGATTCAGTTTTATTTATTAGGATTTACCCTGTGAGCCATTCGGTAAAGTCACGTAGGTAAAAAAAAAATATATATTTTTTTTGTTTTTGTTCTATGAAAATAAGACAGACATATGTAGACACATACAATATAGGTTTTTGGGTCAGATCGCGTTATTTATAAATGTGTCGTAACCCTCCACCACCCGACACGGCCAAACAGTAAAAAATTGCGTCACGTTTTCAAAGGACAAATTAATTGACTTCTTTAGCCCACCGGTGTGCTGAAGAGAGAATCAACAGCATTTGAAAATTTGAGTAGTACGACGTTTCGCTGATAATTACAATCAGCTTCATCGGGCAAGAATGGTGAAGCTCTCCTGTTGTTTCCGGTCTTAAATAGAGCAGACACCTAGAGGGGTCACCTCCTCCTTCATCTCCTCCTCACCATGCCTCATCATCGCCTGCTCCACTCGCGATGAGACGGAGTAGTCTTGGGTGCAGAAGGAGACTGGGTCTCTGTAGACTCACTAGACTGGGTGTCACAAGAGACTGGGTCTCTGTAGACTCACTAGACTGGGTGTCACAAGAGACTGGGTCTCTGTAGACTCACTAGACTGGGTGTCACAAGAGACTGGGTCTCTGTAGACTCTTCTAGACTGGGTGTCACAAGAGACTGGGTCTCTGTAGACTCACTAGACTGGGTGTCACAAGAGACTGGGTCTCTGTAGACTCACTAGACTGGGTGTCACAAGAGACTGGGTCTCTGTAGACTCACTAGACTGGGTGTCACAAGAGACTGGGTCTCTGTAGACTCACTAGACTGGGTGTCACAAGAGACTGGGTCTCTGTAGACTCACTAGACTGGGTGTCACAAGAGACTGGGTCTCTGTAGACTCACTAGACTGGGTGTCACAAGAGACTGAGTCTCTGTAGACTCACTAGACTGGGTGTCACAAGAGACTGGGTCTCTGTAGACTCACTAGACTGGGTGTCACAAGAGACTGGGTCTCTGTAGACTCACTAGACTGGGTGTCACAAGAGACTGGGTCTCTGTAGACTCACTAGACTGGGTGTCACAAGAGACTGAGTCTCTGTAGACTCACTAGACTGGGTGTCACAAGAGACTGGGTCTCTGTAGACTCACTAGACTGGGTGTCACAAGAGACTGAGTCTCTGTAGACTCACTAGACTGGGTGTCACAAGAGACTGGGTCTCTGTAGACTCACTAGACTGGGTGTCACAAGAGACTGGGTCTCTGTAGACTCACTAGACTGGGTGTCACAAGAGACTGGGTCTCTGTAGACTCACTAGACTGGGTGTCACAAGAGACTGAGTCTCTGTAGACTCACTAGACTGGGTGTCACAAGAGACTGGGTCTCTGTAGACTCACTAGACTGGGTGTCACAAGAGACTGGGTCTCTGTAGACTCACTAGACTGGGTGTCACAAGAGACTGGGTCTCTGTAGACTCACTAGACTGGGTGTCACAAGAGACTGGGTCTCTGTAGACTCACTAGACTGGGTGTCAAACACTGGGTGAGGAGTCCAACTGGAGAGGTGCGGGCTACGGGTAAACCGCTTAGCCACGCCAGCGATTATATCCCCAGCGTCATGGGGGCTTAGTGTTGAGAGGGGGGGGGGGGCACAGGAGGGGAAACCTTGCCCAAGAGACCCCAGAAACCCCACCACAGGACCCAGAGACCCCAGTGATATCCCATTCATTCGCCAAGGGCCCAGTGTAGCTCGTTTTCAGAAGCGACCTGGCCACCAAAAATGGTGGCTCAACCGAGTGGCCAAACGCCGTGCGGGACATTTATCCTGAAATGTGGTAGGTCACAGTGGAGGACCCGGAGGAAAACTCCACGCGACCACGGGGAGAACATGCCAACTCCAAATATACAGCAGGTGTCAGGGCAGGGATGGAACCCACGACAGCCTGGATACCAGGCGAGGCAGTTGACATCTCATCACCGCGGCACCCTAAGAGGATCCCAAAATCCTTACAGGGCCCTATTCAGGCACCTCCCACATACCCAGTTGGGCACCCCAACCACGTCAAAGATACCACAGAGACCCCAGTCAAAAGCCCCCCCCCCATTAATAGCCCACTCACAGACCCCATTGACTGATCCCTGAGACACCGTTCTGAGGTCAAATTCTGGGATAACCCAGAGACCCCATTTATTTACCAAAGACGCAGAGACCCAATTCATTTACCAAAGATCCAGAGACCCAATTCATTTACCAAAGACGCAGAGACCCAATTCATTTACCAAAGACCCACAGACCCCATTCATTTACCAAAGATCCAGAGACCCAATTCATTTACCAAAGATCCAGAGACCCCATTCATTTACCAAAGACGCAGAGACCCAATTCATTTACCAAAGACCCACAGACCCCATTCATTTACCAAAGATCCAGAGACCCCATTCATTTACCAAAGATCCAGAGACCCCATTCATTTACCAAAGACCCACAGACCCCATTCATTTACCAAAGATCCAGAGACCCAATTCATTTACCAAAGACGCAGAGACCCAATTCATTTACCAAAGACCCACAGACCCCATTCATTTACCAAAGATCCAGAGACCCAATTCATTTACCAAAGATCCAGAGACCCCATTCATTTACCAAAGACGCAGAGACCCAATTCATTTACCAAAGACCCACAGACCCCATTCATTTACCAAAGATCCAGAGACCCAATTCATTTACCAAAGATCCAGAGACCCCATTCATTTACCAAAGACCCACAGACCCCATTCATTTACCAAAAATTCAGAGACCCAATTCATTTACCAAAGACGCAGAGACCCAATTCATTTACCAAAGACCCACAGACCCCATTCATTTACCAAAGACGCAGAGACCCAATTCATTTACCAAAGACCCACAGACCCCATTCATTTACCAAAGATCCAGAGACCCAATTCATTTACCAAAGACGCAGAGACCCAATTCATTTACCAAAGACACAGAGACCCAATTCATTTACCAAAGACCCACAGACCCCATTCATTTACCAAAGATCCAGAGACCCAATTCATTTACCAAAGACCCACAGACCCCATTCATTTACCAAAGACGCAGAGACCCAATTCATTTACCAAAGACCCACAGACCCCATTCATTTACCAAAGACCCACAGACCCCATTCATTTACCAAAGATCCAGAGACCCCATTCATTTACCAAAGACGCAGAGACCCAATTCATTTACCAAAGACCCACAGACCCCATTCATTTACCAAAGACCCACAGACCCCATTCATTTACCAAAGACGCAGAGACCCAATTCATTTACCAAAGACCCACAGACCCAATTCATTTACCAAAGATCCAGAGACCCCATTCATTTACCAAAGATCCAGAGACCCAATTCATTTACCAAAGACCCACAGACCCCATTCATTTACCAAAGACGCAGAGACCCAATTCATTTACCAAAGACCCACAGACCCCATTCATTTACCAAAGACGCAGAGACCCAATTCATTTACCAAAGATCCAGAGACCCCATTCATTTACCAAAGACCCACAGACCCCATTCATTTACCAAAGATCCAGAGACCCAATTCATTTACCAAAGATCCAGAGACCCCATTCATTTACCAAAGACGCAGAGACCCAATTCATTTACCAAAGATCCAGAGACCCCATTCATTTACCAAAGATCCAGAGACCCCATTCATTTACCAAAGACGCAGAGACCCAATTCATTTACCAAAGACCCACAGACCCCATTCATTTACCAAAGATCCAGAGACCCCATTCATTTACCAAAGATCCAGAGACCCCATTCATTTACCAAAGACCCACAGACCCCATTCATTTACCAAAGACGCAGAGACCCAATTCATTTACCAAAGATCCAGAGACCCCATTCATTTACCAAAGATCCAGAGACCCCATTCATTTACCAAAGATGCAGAGACCCAATTCATTTACCAAAGACCCACAGACCCCATTCATTTACCAAAGACGCAGAGACCCAATTCATTTACCAAAGATCCAGAGACCCCATTCATTTACCAAAGACCCACAGACCCCATTCATTTACCAAAGACGCAGAGACCCAATTCATTTACCAAAGATCCAGAGACCCCATTCATTTAACAAAGACGCAGAGACCCAATTCATTTACCAAAGATCCAGAGACCCCATTCATTTACCAAAGATCCAGAGACCCCATTCATTTACCAAAGACGCAGAGACCCAATTCATTTACCAAAGACCCACAGACCCCATTCATTTACCAAAGATCCAGAGACCCCATTCATTTACCAAAGATCCAGAGACCCCATTCATTTACCAAAGACCCACAGACCCCATTCATTTACCAAAGACGCAGAGACCCAATTCATTTACCAAAGATCCAGAGACCCCATTCATTTACCAAAGATCCAGAGACCCCATTCATTTACCAAAGACGCAGAGACCCCATTCATTTACCAAAGACGCAGAGACCCCATTCATTTACCAAAGATCCAGAGACCCCATTCATTTACCAAAGACGCAGAGACCCCATTCATTTACCAAAGATCCAGAGACCCCATTCATTTACCAAAGATCCAGAGACCCCATTCATTTACCAAAGATCCAGAGACCCCATTCATTTACCAAAGATCCAGAGACCCCATTCATTTACCAAAGATCCAGAGACCCCATTCATTTACCAAAGATCCAGAGACCCAATTCATTTACCAAAGATCCAGAGACCCCATTCATTTACCAAAGACGCAGAGACCCCATTCATTTACCAAAGACGCAGAGACCCCATTCATTTACCAAAGACGCAGAGACCCCATTCATTTACCAAAGATCCAGAGACCCAATTCAATTACCAAAGACCCAATTTAGACCCCCATCGACCAGATCCCAAAAACGCCTCGAGTCAGACCCCCCCCCCCCCCCCCCCACAGAGACCCCGGTCGATTGAGAGGCCTCATTGAGACCCCCAATGATTAGACCCCTCATTGACAGAATCCCTTAAACCCCAACGAGTCCCAAGTCAGACACCAATTGACGATAGACCCCGTTCACAGACCCCTGCGAGACAACCCTTTCATTGATACCACCCCTTGCACCAAAGACCCCGTTTAACCCCCACGCAGTGAGATGCACCAAGCAGGAAAGACCCCCCGTGCCCATCGAGACCCCAGTTGCGTACAGACCTGGGATTTAACGACAAAAGTCACGGCACAATTCACCAAATTTGTATATTTTTGTAACTCTTAAGAGTTTAATCTTGATTTGAAGCTTAAGAGTTGATGCTCACGCGAGCATTGTTGAAGCGTCGGTTCTCAAACTCCCGTCTGCAGCCCTGCAGAGCCTGGTGGTGGAAACTCCACATTGATGTGGCGGGGGCCGAGTACATCCACACGACGAACGGCTGTTGGGGTTTCAAAATCAGAACGGGGCCCGGTCTCGCACCCCCCACCCCACCAAGACCCTACCGAGCCCCTCGCCTCCTCCGCGGTAGAGGCGTCCAGGCGAGCAGGGAGTCGGGCGCGGCCTCCTCGGCCGAGCGGCCCGTGAGGGGCGCAGGGACTCGGCGTCTCTGGGGTGTCCCTCGGGGTGTCCCCGCCGCCGTGAGGAGGGAGGAGGCGGCGGCGAGGGGGCGCGGGAAGGAGGCGGCGGAGACGCGGAGATCGCCGGTCACGGCTCCATGGTTCTCGAGTACATGTCGACTTCCGTAGTGACGTCATCGGTGCTGCCCGCAGCCATATTGGGTAGGGCGGAGGGGGGCGGTCCCGATTAAAAACGAAGAATCGTCCCTGAGCAAGATGGCCACTCCATCCCTGAGCAAGATGACCCGATTCCTGAGCAAGATGGCCACTCCAATCCCTGAGCAAGATGGTTACGTAGTTCTTGAGCAAAATGGCACCATCCCTGAGCAAGATGGCCACGTTGTCCTTGAGCAAGAAGGCTCCATCCCTGAGCAAGATGGCCACGTTATCCTTGAGCAAGAAGGCTCCATCCCTGAGCAAGATGGCCACGTTGTCCTTGAGCAAGAGAATTTACATTTTAGTCATTGTACGTTTCATTAAAAAAAATTAACAAGCAAACAATGCACTTCCATGACATTCATGAGGATATATTGATTGTGTGAAGGGGACATTGCTCATTGTATACGTATCAGTGTATTTGAGTGTTTATGTGTGTGGAGCGGTTAGCGCGCTACGAACCCGGCGACCCGAGTTCGATTCCCGCTCACGGCCACCAACACCGGTGACGATTATCTGAACCGGTCCTGGGCCTCCCCTAGGTCGACTCGGCCTCAAATGAATACCTAGTGCGGTGTGTAAACATCGCCACTGGGGAGACAAAGGCGGCCGGGCGTGGTGCTGGCCACCCACCCCCTCGTGTGTCGTGCCGGCCTTCATAGGTGCTCGCTAACAGCACTTGTCCCAAGAGTCCGTTAAGGCTACACGGGGGATCTTTGTCTTTGTTTTTTTATAACACCCCTTCCCTCCTAGTTGGTGCCGGACGGTAACGCTGTGGTGAGCTGTGACATGGGGGGAGGGCCAATTTCGATTGGCCTCGGAGTTCCTCCCGAAACAGCAAAAAACCACTGCGGGTGGCCACGTGGAATGTTCGAACGCTCACTGCGGAGGAGAGGCTTCCACTCCTCTGTTGGGAGCTGGAGCGGTACCGCCTGGATCTCTGTGGTATTCATGAGGTCCGATGGACCGGCTTTTGCTCCTGACACCATAAAGGATGGACAGTCCTCTACTCGGAGCAGGAGACTGCCAATTAACAGAGAGTAGCACTTCTTCTGAACGTGACGATGAGGTGTGGGAGGCTGTAAGCTCATGGCTACTGTGGGCTCGCCTTCCCATCATCCAGAGGCCAGGAAATGAGCGAGGTTTAGGACTGTTGCTCATGCAGCTGAAATGGCTGCTTTGGGTACATGGTCCAAACATCCCCAGGGACCCTGGCTGATAGAGGAGGTGTTCAAGCTGGATGAGAAAAAGCGATAGTTCCTCTCTCATCGTCAACAGCATCCGACATCAGAGAATGAGGGGGCTTGCCGCAGCCTTCGCTCAGAGTTTCGGAGAGCCGTGAAGCACTGCAAGGATGGGTGGTGGTTGTGGGTTGCTGAGGAGATGGAGTCTGCCTCAGTGGCCCGTGATCACAAATCACTCTTTAACTCCATCAAAAAAGTAAATTGCAGTGCCACACCTATTACAATCATTAGGGGAAATAAAGGTGATTCAATCTCCGACCCCTAGGAACAGGTTTACAGATTTTCTGAGCATTTCTGAGTTCTTGGGGTGGGATATCCCTTAGCCTGGAAAACATCATGGGGCAAAGTGTGGATGACCCTGCTGAGGTTGTGGTGCCTCAAATATTGCAAGAAGTTGTCACCCCCTGTGAGTGGCTGGCTGAAGTGCCATCTGTTGAGGAAGTACAGAAGGCGATCCAGAGTCTGAGACCAGGAAAAGTACTGGGCAGAGTTGATCTTCCAAGCGAAATGCTGAGGGAGGGTGGCGTTTGTGCACAGACTGCCCTCCATGACATCATAATAACAGTCTGGACCACTGGACGGGTTTGGCAGGATTGGAAGGATGCCCTGGTGGTCCTCCTCTTTAAGAAGGGGACCGCACAGACTGTCACGACTGTAGGGGCATCTCCCTCCTCAATGTGCCGGGAAAGGTCCTGGCAAGGATTATTCAACATCGCCTTACCAGGCATGTTGAAGTGAGGCTTGCGGAGCCCCAATGTGGTTTCAGGAAATGGTGGTCCTGCACAGATGCCATACTTTCTGTCTGTCTGCAACAACAGAGGTGTAGGGGATTCTAACAAGACCTACATATCTGCTTTATTGACCTGGTCAAGGCCTATGATACCATCAGTAGGCCTGGGCTCTGGGTTGTTTTTCGTGCTTTTGGAGTCTCTGACTCTTTGCTCACAATCATTAAGGACCTTCATGATGGTGAGCGGGCCTGGGTAAATCTACGAGGCCAGGAGTCGGAGCCATTCCCTGTTCACCTTGGGGTGCGACAGGAATATCCTCTGGCTCCCACATTATTTAGCTTATACTTCGATCACCTAGTTCATGAAGAATTCGATGGCTCGTACAGATACAATGGGAGGCTGGTCGATGCCCGGGTGCAGTCAAGGGATGGCTCCCTATTGGTCAACCACGTTACGTATGCTGATGATTTGATAATTGCTGCTCACTCAGAGAAGGAGTTGGATATGCTGCTGCTGAACCTGGAGCTTGCCACCAAAAGGTGGGGCCTTACCATAAGCCCAACCAAAACTAAGCTCCTGCCTGGGTATGTTGTACCATCAGACACTCCACCCCCACAACTCCCAATTGGTGATGGGGTATTTGTCAAGAGAATGGAGAGTTTCCCATACCTGGGCAGTGTGATCATGACCGGCCACGGTTTGACAGCAGAGGTCTCACTCCGAATCAGTCGAGCGGCATCATCTTTTCATCAGTTGCATCACGCTCTGTGGAAGCTACCTTGTCTTCTCGGCCACGGTCATGCCCTCCCTTCTCTGTGCTTGCAAAACGTTGATGCCCCCTAATGGAACATCTTCGCTGGTTAGAAATATTCAGGCTGGCCTGGCTATGATCCATCCTTGGTTTAACCAGGCTGGATTGTTTGAGCTCACCAATCCTTGAAAGATCTGGACAAAGTCCCATTGGTGAGCTCCTCCGGCAGGCAAGGCTGCGTTGGCTGGGTCATGTAGCTCGCATGCCCAGCCACCGCATGCCCAAACAGCTTTTGTTCAGCCGGATTGAAGGAACTAAATGGGTGCGGCATGTCTAGAAAAGAGATGGAGTGATGTGGTACAGGAGGATGTGGAGCTGAGTGGACTTGCCGATGACTGGTACCAGCGGTGTCAAGATCGGCCTCTATGGAGGAGGCTCGTGAAGGACGCTACTGGGCAGTTGGAGGCAGTCGCCCTCCAGCAACAACGGAAGAGAGAGGAGCGACACTCACAACAACGAGCAGAGCGCCGGGTGGATAAAACATAGTAAGTTGGCACAGTAGGGGGCACAGGTGGTGCATCAGCCAGTCATCTCAGTCATCTCAGTCAGTCGACCCGTGGCACCTGCTGGGTCTGCCCCGTGACCTCCTGCCAGCGGGACGTTCGACACTTCACGTGGCCTCAAGGTGCACATGGCCTGGCACAAGCGCCGTGGTGACGTCACCGCCACTTAGTGGCGAATGGCGGTTGTTGTATATCTGTGTACGGGTATATGTGACCGTGTATTTTAGTGTCTTACCATGTTGCCTTAAAAGGTGTTCGCTAGCAGCACTTGCCACAACAGCGTGTTTAAAGGCTACATGGCGGATATTTGTCTTTGTGAGGCAGTTCGGCTGCGATGGGGGTTGTCCCCCGACCTCTAAGCAAGCAAACAAAACGAAACCTCGTCAACGACGCAATCAGCATGAAACATCTTTTATTTTTTGTGACCAAACGGTTCCAGAAAGCTTTCCTCCGTGGCTGTAACGTCCCTCCGGTACAGCAGAGACAATGGCGGCGGGGGGCGGGGTCAGGTGTCGCCGTAGACGCGAGCAACGGCTGGGTCATGTGACATCGTAGTTGTTGTTGAGCCTGGTGATTGGGTGAGGAGTAGCCGAGTGGTAAATCAACGCTGCTGTGTTGACGTCGTCGATGACGACGTCGATGACGTCGATTGCGACGTCGATTACGACGATGATTACGACGATGATGACGACCCCCCCCCCCCCACACTAGCTTCATCCGGCACTATTACTATAGTACTATACTGCCTTCAACTTTTACGAACGACCAGGTGTTTAAGGTTAGCGATTTGTCGTATTACCCGGCCGTATAGCAAATGAAAAAATACAATTACTTTACTATGCAAGTGAAAAATTTGCGTCTCAATATTTACGTTTTTTTTTTTACATCATGCTACAGGCCCCGCATTAGCTTGATCCCGCGCTGACTCTGCCCCTGCCGGGACGAGATCCACTACAGCGTCCGAACGGGCAATTGAGTGGATGAAAACAGCTAAACATGACACGCCTTTAACGTGCTGCTATCTATTAATCCATACGAAAGAATAATAAGAAGACAATGTGATCTTCATCACCGGGGTTGAACGGAGCCACGGGGCGTGGCGCGTAGACTCAATTGCCGAGTAACGAATACGAACGAGCAGGAGGCATCGGTTTTTACTTCATCATCATCATTGCCGTTGTCATGGCGATCCCACGTGGAAGCGATGTCGTCACAATGATGAACGTCACTAAAGATACCACGTGGCCCTGCATCACACAGTGCAATGCGTCAGTAACGTTGCCTAATTGTTTTCTTATTGTTTACATAAATGTGTTTATCGTTTCCGAGATGATACATGATTACTTCGCGATGGTTAAAGGGTTCGTTTTTATTCCTATTTCCAAAACCGGTCTCGATAGGAAACAAGCGTGAAGTTTGTGTGTGGCTGTGTGTGTCTGTGTGTGTGTATGTGTGTCTGTGTGTGTCTGCGTGTGTCTGCGGGTGTCTATGTGTGGCTGTGTGTGCCTGTGCGTAGCTGTGTGTCTGTGTGTGGCTATGTGTGTCTGTGTGGCTGTGTGTGTATGTGTGTGTCTGCGTGTGTCTGTATGTGTCTGCGTGCATCTATGCGTGTCTGTGTGTGTCTATGTGTGTATCTGTGTGGCTGTGTGTGTCTGTGTGTGTCTATGTGTGTCTTTGTGTGGCTGTGTCGGGGAGCGGTGGCGCAGTGGTTAGCGCTACGCTTCGCTACGAACCCGGCGAGACCCGAGTTCGATTTCCGCTCACGACCACCACCGGTGACGATTATTTGAACCGGTCCTGGGCCTCCCCTAGGTCAACTCAGCCTCAAATGAGTACCCTGTGAGGTGTGTGAACATCGTCACTGGGGAAACAAAATCGACCACACCTCCCGCTCGTGTGACGTTCACAACCACTTGCCCCAACAGTCTGTTAAAGGCTATACAGGGGATGTTTTATCTGGTGTATACGGCGGCGAGATGTTAACTACCTCGCCTGGTCTACAGGAGGTCGTGGGCTCGATCCCGACCCTGACGATGCCTGTTGCTGTATATTTGGAGTTTGCGTGTCTCTCTCTTTCTCATCATCATCATCATCACGGTGGCTAGATGTTAACTACGTCGCCTGGTCTCCAGGAGGTCGTGGGTTCGATCCCGATCCTGACGATGCCTGCTGTATATTTGGAGTTTGCGTGTCTCTCTCTCATCATCATCACAGTGGCTATGATATGTTAACTACCTCGCTTGGTATACAGGAGGTCGTGGGCTCGATCCCGACCCTGACGATGCCTGTTGCTGTATATTTGGAGTTTGCGTGTCTCTCTCTCTCATCATCATCATCACGGTGGCTAGGAGATGTTAACTACGTCGCCTGGTCTACAGGAGGTCGTGGGTTCGATCCCGACCCTGACGATGCCTGCTGTATATTTGGAGTTTGCGTGTCTCTCTCTCCCCGTGGTCGCGTGTATTTTTCTGCGGGTCTTCCGATGTATTTTGCCCTCTACATTTGGAATCAGCGTCACCACGCCTTGAGGGTGTTTGGCTGCTGCTGTACATTTCCACGACAAGCCGACTCGTTTGAGCTGTCGTTTGTGATCGTTACGTCGATAAAAAGAGAGAGCCACACATCTCACTGGGCCTTTTACTTCCTCAAACAAATCAACAAACATAGTTTCTAGATTTGAAGCTTTCGTGACTGCAAGGATTCATACTCTTAGTATCCCCCCTCTCCTCCCCCTTAACTTGTATTTAAGAACTTGCATCTTGGAATCTCTGCCTCACTTGATGCAGCAAATCTGGCTGTGACGGTCCCACCTGATGACGGAGACTTGTGTTGCCTCTGAAACGTCGTGATTTTTATTTTTTTATTTTTTATTAATTTTAATGTAATTTTTTTACCTACGTGACTTTACCGAAAAAACTAAGAGTATCAACATAGTTTCGTTGAAATCACTCTCCAACACACCGGTGGGCTGAAATAGTAAACCAATCGGCGGGTTAAATTTCGATTTAAAGCTTTCGTGACTGCAGGGATTCATCTTCTTGGTTCTTTCGGTAAAGTCACGTAGAAGGGAAGTAATAAAATAATAAAAATAAAGCACAATAAAATAATTCTCACGACGTTTCGGCCACAACGCAAGCAGCCGTCCTCAGGTGAAAACCAGGTCCGTCGAGGCGACAGAGTCTGAATGAAAAAAGACGGACCTGGTTTTCACCTGAGGACGGCTGCTTGCGTTGTGGCCGAAACGTCGTGATAATTATTTTATTGTGTTTTATTTTTATTATTTTATTACTTCCCTTCTACGTGACTTTACCGAAATAACCAAGAAGATCAATCGGCGGGTTGTTGACGTGGCGAACCTTACGGGCTGTGTCGGGTGGTGGAGGGTTACGGCGCAACATTGATATACCTACGCGATCTAAGCACCCAAAAAAAAAATCCTTCATTGTGATTAATAATGGTCGCTTTACTTCCTCCATACTCTCCCAGCTCTCTCCACCACCACCACCACCACTCTCTCCCTTCCCCTCTCTTTTGTTTACGATCAGAGGAAACAAGATGCTCGGTGTAGTCGACACTTTGTTTCGTTCATCATTTCGTGTTTTTGTTATCAATGCTTTGCTTTATGTGCCCCCCCCCCTTTTTTAAATGAAAGATTTCACAAAAGAGTTCACGCTCTGCTCTCCTTCTTACCCCCCTTCTCTCTCTCTACCCCCTCTCTCTCTACCCCCTCTCTCTCTATACCCTCTCTCTCTACCCCCTCTCTCTCTACCCCCTCTCTCTCTACCCCCTCTCTCTTCACCCCCCCCCTCTCTCTACCCCCTCTATCTCTACCCCTTCTCTCTCTACCCCCTCTCTCTCTACCCCCTCTCTCTACCCCCTCTCTCTTCACCCTCCCTCTCTCTCTACCCCCTTCTCTCCCTTCCCCTCTCCTCTCTTCCTCCCCAAGAGCTGGCGGCTCTGGATATTCCGGTCTGGTGAGGTGGGCAAGGTGGGGGGTGAATTCTGTCGACATCTGCCTTTGCGTTCCTTGTCCTGCATTTCTATGCCCCCCCCCCCCCTCTTGTACACAGCGTGGGGTAAGACTTGTATTTGAGCAGGTAACGGCGCACTGAGATATCACGTTGTTCGGAAGCGACGCCCCCAGGCCATCACGAATGACAGCTCGATGTGTCTTTGTCGCTGTGTGGAAACGCATAGCAGCGGCAGCAGCAGCCAAATAATAGATATATTCTATATAAAGTTAATAATCCACTACATTAATAACGCTCTTGATTTGAAGCTTTCGTGACCGCAGGAATCCATGCCTTCCAATCACTCCAGACCAGGTGCCAGCATCATGACCAACTCGAGCATTGAAGTCACCCAACAAGATGACTCTATCCAGTGGGGCCACTTTAGCCAGCACCTGTGACAGGTCATAGAAGGCATCTGACTCATCGGCCTTGCCTGCATCTCTCCACCTCCACGAATGTTCGTCTTCAGTGGGGACATAAGTAACCACGACCACCACTCCTCGCCTCTGGTTGATGGGAAGGCAAGCCAAAAGTAGCCTGGGGCTTACAGCTTCCTACACGTCACCACCACGAACCACTCCCTTTTGTTTAGTGGTCTCCTGCCCCCGAGTAGAGGACTGTCCACCCCTCATGGTGGCAGGAACCAGAGCCGGTCCACCGGATCTCCTGAATACCGCAGAGATCCAGGCGGTACCGGTCCAGCTCCCGACAAAAGAGTGGCAGCCTCTCCTCTGGCAGTGAGGGTTCGAACTTTCCACGTGGCCATTCATTCATTATCATTCCGTGGTATCGTGGTAATTTATTTGAAGGTGGAGGGGTTACCAGCCCCTCGCACCTGTCCAGAGACCCCATTTGGCCGTTGTGGTGGCTACAAATGCCATGAGGGGAATGGACAATCTCAATTTGCCATTCCCCCCACGGCACTGCTCACCACAGCGTTGCCGTCCCGCACTAACGAGTAGGTAGGAGGTTTTACTGGTAAGAACCTCCTGGTCCTGGTTCCACCAGGCCACAGGGGATTATTGTGTCCGTCCGTCCGTCGTGCATTGAAAAATGGGAGGGGTGGGCTGGGTGGAGAGGGGAGGGTGGAGAGGGGCTGGGTGGGGAGGGAGGGGCTGGGTGGGGAGGGACTGGGTGGGGAGGGTGGGGCTAGGTGGGGGGTGGGAGGGGTGGGGCTGGGTGGGGAGGGGCTGGTCACCCCGTGGTGCCCTTATAAAACTCAACGTTTAACCTACTCACGCCGGCTTGTGCCCGCCCTCACAGTCGGGCATATTTGCGGAATACACCACGCCGCCGTTGACCCTGGCCATTGACCGAGCAACCCAACGTTCCTACCAGCTCCCTCCGCAGGAATGTGTTTTTTCCGAACTGCCCCATCACACACACAATCACACAAACATACACACTCACATAGAACACACACATAATCACATCCATCCATTATAAACCGCAAGTCAATGTACTGTACACACATTCCAGTCATAATGTCACTCCGTGCACCTCCCATGCTCTCACAAAGACAAAGATCTCCCCCCCCTCCCGTATAGCCTCAACAGACTTTGGGGAAAGTGCTGTTAGCGAGTAGCACCTATCAAAATGCCGGTGGCCAGCACCACGCTCGACCGCCTTTGTCTCCCTAGTAACGACGTTAACCACACACCGCACCAGGTACTCATTTTGAGGCTGAGTCGACCTAGGGCGGGCCCAGGACCGGTTCAGATAATCGTGACTGGTACTGGCCGTGAGCGGGAATCGAATCCGGGTGGAAAGGTTTGTCACGCGATGCGCTAACCGCTGCGCCACCGTTCCCCAAACTCACACAATGACAAAGATCCCCCGTGTAGCCTTAACAAACTTTTGGGGCAAGCGCTGTGAGCGAGCACCTATGAAGGCCGGCACGGCACACGAGGGGGTGGGTGACCAACACCACGCCCGACCGCCTTTGTCTCCCTAGTGACGATGTTTACACACCGCACCGTGTACTCATTTGAGGCTGAGTCGACCTAGGGGAGATCCATAACCGGTTCAGATAATCGTCACTGGTGTTGGCCGTGAGCGGGAATCGAACCCGGGACGCCAGGTTCGTAGCGCAGCGTAGCGCTAACCGCTACACCACCGCTCCCCACACAGACAAAGATCCCCCGTATAGCCTTAACAGATTGTAGGGGCAAGTGCTGTTAGCGAGCACCTATGAAGGCCGGCACGGCACACGAGGGCGTGGGTGGCCACAGACTCTCACGGTCACACACACAAAACCACTCTCACAATGACACTCACACACACTCTCACAATGACACTCTTACTCACACACTACTCTCATACTCTCACACACACTCACTCACACACTCTCACAATGACACTCTCACACACACACTCTCTCACAATGACACTCACACACACTCTCACTCACACACTCTCTCACACACACACACTCTCACAATGACACACACACACTCCCACAATGACACTCTCACACACACACTCACTCGCTCACCTGCTCTGCACCCACGCGACGACTTCCCCGAAGCGTCGCCCCTCTTTGTGCGGCGAGGCGCGGCCTCACGCAGCCGGGGCGAGGACGAGACGCGCGGTGTGGGGGGGGGTAGAGAAGAGAAGGCGACGCCGGAGGAAGAGAAAACTCAGAGAGAGAGGCAGTGAAGCAGCAGCAGCAGCAGGAGAGCAGCAGAGACACCGCAGGCATCACAGAAGCACCACAGAAGCAGCAGCAGGGAAGCACCACAGAAGCAGAGACACCGCAGGCGTCAGGGAAGCACCACAGAAGCAGCAGCAGGGAAGCACCACAGAAGCACCACAGAAGCAGAGACACCGCAGGCGTCAGGGAAGCACCACAGAAGCACCACAGAAGCAGAGACACCGCAGGCGTCAGGGAAGCACCACAGAAGCAGCAGCAGGGGAGCAAGAGACACCGCATGCATCAGGGAAGCGCCACAGAAGCAGCAGCAGCAGCAGGGAAACACCACAGAAGCACCACAGAAGCAGCAGCAGCAAAGCACCACAGAAGCAGCAGCAGCGGAGCAACAGAGACACCGCAGGCGTCAGGGAAGCACCACAGAAGCAGCAGCAGAGACACCGTAGGCATCAGAGAAGCACCACAGAAGCAGCAGCAGAGACACCGTAGGCATCAGAGAAGCACCACAGAAGCAGCAGCAGCGGAGAAGCGCACTCGCTAGCGGCCGTCTGGAAGGCGCTCTTCCTTCCGATATTCGGACATGCAGTGGGAGCGATGTCCCTTTCAATCATCATCACCATCACCTAGATTGACAAGTTCACGTCTTTAGAACCGCTTGTTGTTGTTGTTGCCTTGACGTGTGTTGTCCTTCACCCGCACCTCCGATTATGCGCGGTTGGCTAGGTAAGGTGCGAAAGAAGTTCAACGTTCGTACACTAGAAGCCCATATTAAATCAGCATCAGCAGCAGCATCAACACACAAACAGGAAGCATCATCAGAAGAAGGAAGCATCAGCAGCAACAGCAGCATCAACACACAAACAGGAAGCATCAGCAGCATCAGAAGCATCAGCAGCAGCATCAGAAGCATCAGCAGCATCAGCAGCAGCAGCATCAGCAGCAGCAGCATCAGCAGCAGCAGCAGCATCAGCAGCAGCAGCAGCATCAGCAGCAGCAACATCAGCAGCAGCAGCATCAGCAGCAGCATCAGCAGCAACAGCATCAGCAGCATCAGCAGCATCAGCATCAGCAGCAGCATCAGCAGCAGCATCAGCAGCAGCAGCATCAGCAGCATCAGCAGCCTAACCCTAAACCCTCGTTGTAAACCCGAACCCCAAACCCTAACCCCAACCCTAAAACCTAACCCCAAACCCAACCCCTAACCCCAACCCCATACCCTAAACCCAATCCCTCATCCCAACCCCTCATCCCAACCCTAACCTCTAACCCAAATCCCAACCCGAAACTCTCTGACCCCGAACCCTACCCCTAAACTCGACCTTCTCACCCTAAAACTCAACCCCCCCCCCCCATAACCACAATGGGGTCTCGTGCGCTTTCCCCGCATCTGCTGCCCTGCTTACTGCAGCTGCTGCTGCCCTGCTTACTGCTGCAGCTGCTGCCCTGCTTACTGCTGCTGCCCTGCTTACTGCTGCAGCTGCTACTGCTGCCGTGCCCCGCATCGCCCTACAGCTACCGCGACTGCGACATCCACAACAGCAGCGGCGTCTTGAAGGTGTTCTGCTACAACCACAACCTCAGCTCCATCCCCGCCGGCCTGCCCAGGGACGCCAGCGAGCTCGACGTTTCGGGCAACCGCCTGTGGCAGGTGACGCGCGCCGACCTGGCGCAGCTGCCGAGCCTGCGCGTGCTCAACGCCACTCGCAACGAGGTCCGACGCGTCGAGCGCGACGCCTTCGCCGGCCTCGGCCTCCTGAGCGACCTCAACCTGGCGCACAACCGACTGGGGGGGGCCCTGCCACACGGCTTGCTGGGACAGGGACTCGTGGCGCTGCAGGTGAGGGGGGGAGGGGGGGTGTGGGGGGGAGGTGTGGAGGGAGGTGTGTGGGGGGGAGGGGGTCACTGGGGGGGGAGGGGGTGTGGGGGGGTCACTAGGGGGGCAGGGGTGTGGAGGGGAGGCGGTGTGGGGGGGTCACTGGGGGGGGGAGGGGTGTGGGGGGAAGGGGTGTGGGGGTCACTGGGGGGGGGGAGGGGTGTGGGGGGTCACTGGGGGGGGGGGAGGGGTGTGGGGGGGTCACTGGGGGGGGGAGGGGTGTGGGGGGTCGGGGGGGTTTCACTGGGGGGGTGGAGGGCGGGAGGGGATGTGATGATGATGGTGATGATTGTGATGGTGGTAGAAGTAGTGATGGTGGTGATGATTGTGATGGTGGTGATGATTATAATGGTGATAGAGGTGGTTGATGATTGTGATGGTGGTAGAGGTGGTGATGGTGGTGATGATTATGATGGTGTAGGTAGTGATGTTGGTGATGATTATGATGTTGGAGGTGGTGATGGTGATGATTGTGATGTTGATGGTGGTAGAGGTGGTTGATGGTGGTGATGATTGTGATGTTGATGGTGGTAGAGGTGGTGATGGTGGTGATGATTGTGATGTTGATAGTGGTAGAGGTGGTTGATGGTGGTGATGATTGTGATGGTGGTGTTGATGATTGTGATGGTGGTAGAGGTGGTGATGTTGGTAATGATTATGATGTTGATAGTGGTAGAGGTGGTGATGATTGTTATGTTGATAGTGGTAGAGGTGGTGATGGTGGTGATGATGATGATGGTGATGATTGTGATGTTGATGGTGGTAGAGGTGGTGATGATGGTGATAGTGGTAGAGTGGGGAGCGCAAGATGTGCATCTGCCAGTCAACACAAAACACCTGGGTCTGTCCCGTGACCTCCTCCTGCACTTAGCCTGGCACAGCAGTCTACCCGTAACACCTGGGGCTGTCCCAGCAGCACTTGCCCCCATAGTTTGTTGAAGGCTATTCGGGGGATCTTTGCCTTGTTGTTGCTGGGACCTGCAGTTGTTGGTGGTTGAACAGTGTCAGAGCCCTCACCGTGAGTGCGGTCATCAAAGAGTGAAGTTCATGGTTAGGGTAGCTATGGGGCCGTCCATAAATGACGTCACGCGATTTTGGACGATTTTTGACCCCCATCCCCCCTCGTCACAGTCAGACCCCCCCCCCCTCAAATATGACGTCACAAAGCTCTGCCCCCCCCCCCCCCCCAATTGTTTTAAAAACATGCTTCAAATCGCTTTAAACTATTGTCATTGTAGTGCGTATTTAATGTGGCGCTGCACTCTGATGTTGTAGGAGTGTTGTTATAAACAATTAGTGTTGTTATAACAATTCTATATTTATTTAAAGTTGCGCATTTTGATGTGACGTCACATTTCTCAAACCCCCCCCCCCCTCGTCACACATCGTCACAAATGTCTGACCCCCCCCCCCCTAGGTGCGTGACGTCATTTATGGACGGCCCCTATGGTAGAAGAGATACGAGTGAAAATGGGATGTACTAAATATATGTATATGGTAGCAATTAGCGCTACACTGCACTACGAACCAAGCGACCCGAGTTCGATTCCCGCTCACGGTCAACACTGGTGACGATTATCCGAACCGGTCCTGGGCCTCCCCTAGGTCGACTCGGCCTCAAATGAGTACCTGGTGCGGTGTAAACATCGCCACCGGTGAGACAAAGGCGGCCCGGTCGTGGTGCTGGCAACACAACCCCCTCGTGTGCTGTATCGGCCTTCATAGGTGCTGTTCGCTAACAGCACTTGACCCCAGCAATCTGCCCAGGCTATACGGGGGATCTTTGTCTTCGTGAGCGAGTGTGGAGTTTGTATGTTCTCCCCCATGAGTTTCCTCTGGGTGCTCCAGTATCCTCCCATAGCTAAACCCAACCCCACTGTGGAACTGGTATCGGCCAAAATCATATCGCTAATACTGATGAAACCCCTTCAAACTGTAAAATAAACTAAAACATTTTACTTTAGCAGGTACGGCATGGTGAGCTATGTAGCTCTTTGTCAGAAGCGAGCTGGCTATCACAAATGACAGCTCAACGAAGTGGATTTTCACCACGTAGATGTTTATGGCAAGCCAAAATACATCTTAGAGCATGATGTTGAGTCTAAATGTGGAGGGAAAACCCGGAGGACCCCGATACAAATCCACGCGATCACGGGGAGAGACACGCAAACTCCAAATATACAGCGCCAAATATACAGTGGGGGTCAGAGTCGGGGTCGAACCAACGACCTCCTGTAGACCAGGCGAGGTAGTTAACATCTCACCACGGAGAGAGACGCAAACTCCAAATATACAGCAGGCGTCAGGGTCGGGATCGAACCGAGGACCTCCTGTAGACCTGGCGAGGTAGTTAACATCTCCTAGGCACCGTGGCACGGTGATCACCGCATATCAGCAGCAACGGCAACGTCACCCCCCCACCCCCCCACTGCAAAAAAAACCTGGCAGGACCCCTCCTGAAAGAAGTGTCTTGAGACTACGCAATCATAATCATCATCCCAATGGTTCCTCTCTCCCCCCACTCCCGCTACACCAGTACCTGCGCCTGGACTACAACCGCATCACTTCCATCTCGGCGACCGCCTTCTCCGACCTCCCCTCGCTCGTGTCGGTCAACCTCAGCGGCAACTCGCTGACCTCCCTCGACGCGGCCACGCTGCCCTTCGCCTCCTGCTGCCCGATCCTGCGCGACCTCCTCCTCGCCGACAACCTTCTGCCCTCGCTGATTGTCGGTGGCGGCGCGCGGCCATCGCCGCTGCCCCCGTCGCCGCTGCCCCCGTCGCTGAGACTCCTGGACGTGTCGGGCAACCCGCTGGCGCTCGTGAACTTCACGGACGCGTCGGCGCGCAACCTCAGCGCGCTGCTGCTCCACCGCTGCCTGGCGCGGCCCCGCGTCGTCCTTGTGCCGCTGACCGACCCGCAGCGCCTCGGCGGCCTCCGCTTGCTGGGCCTCGGCCATGGAACGGCAGCGGCCATCGAGGGCATGGCCGTGGGCTTCATGCAGAGCCTTAGCGGCGTCGACCTGCACGCCGTGGAGTTGGACGGGAACGCGATGGGCACGTGGCTGACGGCAGCGGTGGTGGCGAAGCTGTGCACCGCGTTCCCGGGCCTGCGCTTGCTCTCGCTCAGAGGCAACGGGCTCACGAGGCTGGGCAACGGCACCTTCAAGGTAAAAATGGCTTTCTTCTTCCTCTTCTTCTTACCACAGCTCGCGGCGGCGGCGTCTCAATGTGGGGGGGTGAGCCGTCCACTCGGTGGCTCCCCCGATGTTTGTTCGGTCGCATCGCCACCATCACCACCACCACCACCACCACCGGGAGTGGACCAGTAGGCCTACAGCAGCGGGTCCCCCCCCCAGCAGGACCCCACCCAGCAGCCCCCTCCCAGCAGGCCCTCCTCCGGCGCGCCGGGCACGTGTTGCCGGAACGGCTTGCACCACCCTCGCCCCCACCATCATCTCAACCACCACCACCTACCTCACCCCCACCATCATCTCCACCACCATCACCACCATCATCATCTCCACCACCCTTCATACCCCCACCATCATCTCCACCACCATCTCCACCACCACCATCATCTCCACTGCCATCAACTCCGCCACCACCCTCACCACCACCCCCCGCCACCATCATAATAATCCCAAGCCTCTGATCGACTGTCACCATCTCGCAGGGCTGCTCAAGGCTGTGCCTGGTGGACCTCCAGAGCAATGGCATGGAGGAGGTCGAGCGCTGGGCGCTAGGTGGGCTACCGGCGCTGCGCGAGGTCTACCTGGGCGCCAACAGCCTCTCCACGTTCCCTGCCTCTGCGTTCGCCCCGCCGCCGTCCGCTCTCGGCCTCACCGCAGCCAGCGTCCTCATCGGCGGCGGCAGTGACAACGCCGTTGGCGACGTCGGTAGCTGCGATGCCGCGAACGCCGACGTCAGTGTCAGGAGCGGCGGCAGCGGCGTCACCACCTTGGACCTCGGCTCCAATTCGATCTCCATGCTCCAAGCCGGTGACCTCCAGTGGCTGCTGGAACTGAATACACTGAACCTTTCCAAGAACCAAATCACCGAGGTGTCCTCGGGCTTCCTGCGTGGTCCCCGTCGCCTCCGGCGCCTGCTCATGTCCGCCAATCGGCTCATGAGCGTGGCCGGCATCTTCCCCAAGGACCTGGGCCTCTTGGAGGCCCTCGACCTGCGCAGCAATTACCTGTCCAAGCTGCCGGCGGGAAACTTCGCCAACCTCACCTCGCTCCTGTTGCTCAACGTCGCCGACAACCAGATCGCGGAGGCGGAGGACGGCGCGTTCGACGGCCTCGCCGCCTTGGTCCGCCTCGACCTGGGCGGCAACAAGCTGGGCCTACGGCCCCTGGGGCCGCGGGCGTTCGAGGGCCTCGTCAACCTCACGAACCTGGAGTTCAACAACAACTACCTGCACTACGCGTCCGCGGGCGCTGTCCGCAGCCCGCCGTTCACGCCCCTCCGCAGCCTCACCCACCTCTTCCTCAACAGCCAGCGCAAAGACGGCATGGTCAACTTCCCATCCAACTTCCTGCAGGGCCTGGCCACCCTGCAGGAGCTCCACGCCGGGCAGCTCTACCTGTCGGCGCTGGATGCCGGCACGTTCCTGCCGACGCCCAACCTGCGCTACCTGGACTTGGGCTCCAACCCGCTGTGCGGCGTGGAGCCGGCGCTGCTGCGGCCAGTGCCGCTCCTCGACGAGCTGCACTTGCGCGGCGTCCGCCTGGACGACGTCACCTTCCTGTCCAGGCTCAACCTGAGCCTCCTGCGGGTGCTGCGCGTGAGCAACAACCGCATCGGCGAGGTGTCCGCCGCCGACCTCGGGGCGCTGCCGCGCCTGCAGCTGCTCGATGTCGTGGGCAATCCCCTCTCCTGCGGCTGTGACAATGAGTGGCTGCGCGACTTCCTGCTCAACTCGAGCCACGTGCAAGCGCCGGGGCTGTGGCGCGTCCACTGCGGGTTCCCGTTGTCCCGGCGCGGCGAGCTCTTCGTGCGTTTTGACGCGAGCCAGTGCCGCAACCGCTCCGGGCCGCTGCTCTTCGCCTGCTGCTCGTGCGCCGTCGCACTCGTCATGCTCGCCGCCACCGTCTTCAGGTTCTGGCGCTGGCACCTGCTCTACGGGTACCACCTGCTCGCCGCGTGGTTTGGGGAGCACAAGAGGCGCACGCGGCCGCCCGGCGGCCCGATACGCTACGACGCGTTCGTGTCCTACAACAGCGACGATGAGGAGTGGGTCATGCGCCAGCTGCTACCGCAGCTCGAGGGCGCCGGCATGCGCCTCTGTCTGCACCACCGCGACTTCGTGCCGGGCAAGGACATCGTGGAGAACATAATGGATGGAATCTACGCGAGCCGGCGCACGCTGTGCATCGTGACGCGGAGCTACCTGCGCAGCGAGTGGTGCTCCAAGGAGCTGCAGGTGCGCGCGAAATGGCGACGTCGCCGGTAGCGGGACTCCATGGACGGCAACCACCGCCCACCACCACGCGCACACTCATCGCCAACTTCCACCCAACACCGCCACCCACCCGCTAACCACCCACCCGCCCGAATGCCCACTCACCACCACCACCCGTCACCACCATCACCAACACCCAATCCACTCAACACGACCACCACCACCCACCCACTAAACATCACCACACACCCATCCATGGGCTCTACCATAGGAATGTTGAATTTCCACCACCCGTTCTGCAGGGCTGCAAGCGGGAGATGAGCACCGATACCTCAATGTGGCTCGATTCTGCAGCAGGGACTCCGACGACGCCACTTCCGCTGCGTCTCATAGAGCCCCCACATTTGAAGGAAACGCCTCAAGTGCAGCACCACAGGTCGCAACCGGGTACCCGATACCCGTACCCTACCCGATACCCGGCTACCCGTACCCGGCCGGGTTCGGGTACCCGTTTGTGACCCTTGTGCGGCCGGGTACGGGTGGGACGTGAGTCACTGGTGAGTAACCGTTTGTCACTCATTTCCCAACGTCTTCTCTTCTCACAATTCAAGTTCCTAGAATCAACCCACCCGCGCCTGCAACATGGCTTCATCCCGGAGGTCTCAATCGGGTACCCGTACCTGTACCCTACCCGATACCCGGCCGGGTACGGGTAGCCGGGTATCGAGTAGGGTACTGGTACCCGTTTGCGACCCTGATGCGGCCGGGTACGGGTAAGGAATCAAAACCCGTTTGCGACCTCTGCTCAGCACCTGGCATGGGAGTGGGCATTTGACTACTGCCAGTAGAGGGCGATGACCGTTTTGATCTAGCCTAGGGGCACCCCCGGTGGCAGCTGTCCCTGTGCGGTGCAGTGCGACTCAGCACCCGGCATACGAGCGGGCATTAGTCTACTGCCAGTGGGCGCGGTGGAGATGATTGCCATAGGTCTAGCCTAGCGGGTCCCCAGTGGTAGCTGGGGTGACGATTGTCGCTGTTTCCCACTGGAGTGACGCTGACGCTGCCTCTCGTGCAGGTGGCGGCGTTCCGTCTCTTCGAGGAGAACCAGGACGTCCTCGTGCTCCTCTTCCTCGAGCGCATCCCTCACAACGAGCTGTCCGCCTACCTCCGCATGCGCCGCACCATCCGCTCGCGAACCTACATCACCTGGCCCGGCGCCCGGGGAGACTCGTTCGCCCGGCGGGGCCGGCGGGGCCGCTCGGTGGCCCCCGCGGGGTCGGAGGGTGCCTGCAAGCTCTTCTGGCACCGCGTGGTCAGCGCGCTCGGGCCCGAGGACGAGGGGCACGGGGTCGCAGAGGAAGAGGGCCCGCTGGGAGCCCCACTGGTGCATGCCTGCTGACCCGCTCACCGTGGCGATGGTGACAACGGTTGAGGGTGGTGTTGGTCACAATGATGGTGATGCCTGCTCAAGGGTTCATAATGACAGTGTCCCGTATCCACCCGCATGCCCTCTTTCCACCGCCTGTTGCTTTTGTGAGAATGTGGAGTTTAGCGCTGGGTGTAATATCTTGTGGGTTCGTCCTCAACTCTTTACATGGTCAGTGCTACCGGAGCAGAGGGCGGGGCTGATGTTAAGACATGGCAAATGGAGAGCTGCACGGGGCTAGTAGCTGGGTGGGTGTGACGATGTAAAAAGTGGGTGTGGCTATGCAAATGCCCCTGTGAGCAGGGGGGGGGAGTGGGCATTGAGTGGGTGGTGCTGGTGATTGATCGTTAACGCCAGGGTGCATCGGTGTTAAGAAATCGAGTGCTTTGACATTTGGGGAATGTTCATGGTACTTAACGTTTATTGTTGTTGTGGTTCATGTTGATTAATAAAAAAACATTCTTGTCTTCGACCCCTCCACCACCCAACAGTGTCGTCGCGTTTACACAGCTGACATTATCATTATTATTTATGCGCTTCTCGCGACCCGAGTTCGACATCGGTGTAGGGCCGCCGCTCTTGGCACGGAGCTCAGCGTCGCTCATCCCAGCAGGGAGAGGAGCGCGACAACGAAGCTTAAGGGAACGGCGTCGCCACCTTCACCGTCCCTGGGGTTGAGAATCAACGGACAAAACACACGGCACGCGAGCGTCGGCGTGGATAGTAACACGCGCAGTACGCACGCACACACAGTACACATACGCACAGTACGCATGCACAGTACACACACGCAGTACACGTGCAGTACACACACACGGTGCACAAGCAGTATGCACCGCACGTGGCCAAGCGTGCAACAGCGCACACGCTACTGCGGCGATGCCACTTGCCAGTCTTGTGAACGGACGGACCGGACCACTTGGGAGGCCACCCACCCCCGGTGGCTGCCAGCACTCCCCCGTGCCCCGCCAGCTGTCTCTGTGCTCCGAGTTCCACCGACGGCATGGAGCGCACGTTGGCTACCTGAAGACGTGACTCGGAAACACGGCCCTTACCTTGTAGCTACACACCGGGGCTGTCGAACAAGAGTTCAGAGCATCTCGTGAGAAAAGAACTGTCAAGGGTTGCCCCCAGGTTGACTCAGCCTTAATCGAGCTCCGCGTTTCAGGGTGTAAACATTGGCACTGGGGGAAGACAATGGCGCCAGGCGTGGAGGACAGGTGGCGGCAGTGGAGCGACGCGTGTAGTGAGTGTCCCTGTGACACGCGTGTCCTCCTGCGCGTCCCACCGCGTGACCTCCCGTGTGACCTGTCCTCCTACGCGTCCTCCTACATGTCGCACCGATCTTCTTGTCGTACGGCTGATGTAGATCAACAACTATAATTTCACATTCGGGTGGCCAAGGCAGACAACCGCGTTACCAGGAGCAGCGGAGTGTATCGTCGCTGTGATGTCTCTTTCGCAGTTGTGGATCGGGGCATTGGGTCGTGACACGGTGTACGGTCTTGAGAGTTTTTCCATTTTCCATTTGTCCATCAGGTTTCCCCATCTGCTGCCATGGTTTGTGCAATGGCTGCGATTTAGAGTGGACAATGAGCAGCTTTGTGGAAGATAAAACCCCAGTGACCTTCTGCGTTGGGTCTTTCACAACACGAGGTGTCACGCCAACGTAGCCCTGCAATGACACGGCGGACGTGAAGAGGAAGACCTCAGAGTTGGGGGGTTTATTACTCCTGAAGGGGAGAAGCGAGAGCTCAGGTTCCACCCCGAGTCTCCCCCCCCATCACCACCAACCCCCCCCTCCTCCCCCAATTGCTAACTCTGCGATACAACGCCAATTGCATAGCCGTCAACCCATACGGGTTACCCTGTTATTCTTGTGCAGGGAAATTGAGTTTTCAGGTCCATACGGCGTACGGCCGTTTCAATACGGGCACAAAAATAAATATTTTTTTTAGTTTATTTGTTTGATTGCTTGTGTTGCAATCGAAACGTCGTGAGAATTTTTGTTTTATTTTTTCCCTTCTACGTGACTTTACCGAGAGAATCAAGAATATACTATTTGTTTGTGTTTCTCCCTTGTGATGGGGACTTTGCAGGAATGAACGTTGAGATTCACGAGGGGTACGGGGTGACCAATCCGGTCTGAATTGGTCTGTGATAAGGTAGGGCACTGATAAGGGGTTGACAGATATGATATTATGGTACCACAATACAGTACTGCAATAGTGAGACTGTCTAGAGTATAGTACGCACACATCACTACATTACTGTCATGGTGCTAGCGTGTCCCGTCGACTGTGATAGTGCCGTCGTGGCGATGCTGTATCGTGCACTGCATGTAATCACAGTAGTGCTTGCTGTCGGGCGGTGATAACAATGTGTTTTGAGCACTGTGGAAGAGTACACAGCAATTAATAATAGATCAACGTTCATCACACGGCGATTGGTGTTGGTGTCTGGGCCGAGTTGGAATGGTTCTGTGATGGCGATGATGATGGTGGTGATGATGATGGTGATGATGATGGTGGTGGTGATGATGATGGTGGTGATGATGGTGGTGATGATGGTGGTGGCGGTGGTGATGGTGGTGATGATGATAGTGGTGGTGGTGATGATGATGATGAAGGTGGTGGTGACGATGATTGTGGTGGTGGTGAAGATGATGATGATGATGGTGATGATGGTAAAAACAAGGACAATTCTGACGAGAATTACCAGGCCGGGATGATGATGATGACACGGATAACCATCGTGTAGCTGATGATGATGGTGGTGACGTTAGTGAGGATGGTGGTGATGGTGGTGATGACGGCGGTGGAGGTTAATATTATTGGTGGAGAGAGATAACGTTGGTGTTGATGGTGTTGATGGTGGTGATGGTGGTAATGGTGATGAAGATGATGGTGGTGGTGATGTTAGTGATGGTGATGATTGTTGAGGTGATGTTAGTGGTGATGATTGTTGTGGTGATGATGGTGATGATTTTTGAGGTGATGTTAGTGATGGTGATGATTGTAGAGGTGATATTAGTGATGGTGAGGATGGTGTTGAGGTGATGTTAGTGATGGTGATGATGGTTGAGGTAATGTTAGTGATGGTGATGACGGTTGAGGTGATGTTAGTGATGATGGTTGAGGTGATGTTAGTGTTGGTGATTGTTGTGGTGATGTTAGTGATGGCGAGGATGGTGATGTTGAGGTGACGTTAGTGATGGTGATGATTGTTGAGGTGATGTTAATGATGGTGAGGATTGTTGAGGTGACGTTAGTGATGGTGATGATGGTTGAGGTGATGTTAGTGATGGTGATGATGGTTGAGGTGATGTTAGTGATGGTGATGATGGTTGAGGTGATGTTAGTGATGGTGATGATTGTTGAGGTAATGTTAGTGATGGTGATGATAGTTGAGGTAATGTTAGTGATGGTGATGATGGTTGAGGTGATGTTAGTGATGATGGTTGAGGTAATGTTAGTGATGGTGATGATTGTTGAGGTGATAATGGTGATGATGGTTGAGGTGACGTTAGTGATGATGATTGTTGAGGTGATGTTAGTGATGGTGATGATGGTTGAGGTGATGTTAGTGATGGTGATGATGGTTGAGGTGATGTTAGTGATGGTGATGATGGTTGAGGTGATGTTAGTGATGGTGATGATAGTTGAGGTAATGTTAGTGATGGTGATGATGGTTGAGGTGATGTTAGTGATGATGGTTGAGGTAATGTTAGTGATGGTGATGATTGTTGTGATAATGGTGATGATGGTTGAGGTGACGTTAGTGATGATGATTGTTGAGGTGATGTTAGTGATGGTGATGATGGTTGAGGTAATGTTAGTGATGGTGATGATGGTTGAGGTGATGTTAGTGATGGTGATGATTGTTGAGGTGATGTTAGTGATGATTGTTGAGGTGATGATGGTGATGATTGTTGAGGTAATGTTAGTGATGGTGATAATGGTTGAGGTGACGTTAGTGATGGCGATGCCAACCTCATCCTCACCCTCCTAGGCCCCAACACCACTCACCCGGCGGCTTCTGCTGCTGCTGTAGCGGCTGCAGGACGAGGCGAGAGGCGACGAGGGTTGAGGAGGAGATATGAGGAGGATGAGGGTTGATGAGGAAGCTCGGAGGGGAGGATGAGGAGATAGGGTTGTGTAGCAGGGAGGATGAGGAGGGAGGGATGAGGGAGGGACGGTGAGGAGAGAGGAGGCTTTGAGGGAGGTGAAGGGATGAGTGAGGTAGGAGGATGAGGAGGTAGGAGGATGAGGAGGTAGGAGGATGAGGAGGTAGGAGGATGAGGAGGTAGGAGGATGAGGAGGTAGGAGGATGAGGAGGTAGGAGGATGAGGAGGTAGGAGGATGAGGAGGTAGGAGGATGAGGAGGTAGGAGGATGAGGAGGTAGGAGGATGAGGAGTTAGGAGGATGAGGTAGGAGGATGAGGAGGTAAGAGGATGAGGAGGTAGGATGAGGAGGTAAGAGGATGAGGAGGTAGGAGGATGAGGAGGATGGATGAGGATGGAGCAGGCCTCAAATGCCTCCTGCTGCTGGCTGTGTCCGCCATGAGCCACGCGCTCAGAGGGCGGGAGAAAAAAGGGGGCGGGGCTTTCGGGTGTGGGCGGAGCTATCGCGAGCGTGCTGATGCGTCATCGTGACGTCACCGTGACGACGCGCCGGGTGGGGGCGGAGCTTTTGCGAGCGTACTGACGCGTCATCGTGACGTCACAGCGACGACACACGAATTGGACGACGGAGGGAGCACGCGCGCGTTGGAGCTCGACGATTCTTGAGCGTCTTGGCCGCAAAGGTGATACACTTAATTATTTTTTTACGTTTACGTCTGCTGCATAGAATAAAATGTAATTAAAAATGAAATTCAACAAAATATTTTCGTGGATGGCGAGTTTTCTCTTGCTAAGGGAAAACAATGTTAAGATTAAATTTCGATTTAAAGCTTTCGTGACTGCAGGGATTCATCTTCTTGGTTCTTTCGGTAAAGTCACGTAGAAGGGAAATAATAAAAGAAAAAATGAAACATAATAAAATAATTAATTTATTATGGTTAATTTTTAAAAATAAGAAAATAAGAAAAATACAACATATTAAAATAATTATTTTATTACGCTTTATTTTTATTAATAATAAAATAATAAAAATAAAACATTCAATATTTATTTTATTATGTTTTATTTTTATTATTTTATTATTTCCCTTCTACGTGACTTTACCAAAAGAACCAAGAAAATGTTAAGATTAGTGTAAGTAGCGGCTCACGTTAATGCCTATCGCATGTTCGTGTGTATGTCACACGCATGTGTATCGCGTGTGCACAACCGCTGCATAGACATAATAAGTGAGTGGGGTTTTGGTGTTCACTATGAGTGCGTTGCCGAGAAGTGAACATTTACTACGGCCAAATCGTCTGAACTGTCGAGTTCAGGGCGATTTAGCAGATAGTCTGCTGTAGCAGCTTCGTGCTAAACTAACTCTTGAGTTCTGGTGATGATGGTGATAATGGTTTGAGATGGAGCAAGCAAGAAGATTAGATTTTGAGATACAGTCATATAGATTAGAGATACAAGCAAGAGAGGAATGGGAGATGTACATGGGAGATATTGGTCGAGGTAGGAACATTGCAATAAGAGATATAAAGCAATGAGAGATATAGATCAAGTAAAATAGGTCTAAGAGATGTGAATATACATGAGTATATGATACATTAGAGATGTTGCAAGACGGTGGAATAACACGAGATGAAATCAAATAAAAGCAATAGGTGAGATGGTGAGAGATCGACAAAAGAAAGATACGTAGTGGGAAGGGGATAAGGAAAAAAAGAGACTCAGGGAGATGAGAGGAGATGTAGATGAGAAACGGATGAAGGGATATGAGACGGGCGATGAAAACAAGACGGAAATGAGCTATGAGATACAAACGAGATAGAGATCTGGTGAGATGCAGAGGCGTGCAGAGATCAGATGAGATTTAGACACGCGACAGAGATCTAGTGAGATGAAAAGAGATGCAATTAGAGACATGAGAAGATAAGAGATACAGACAAGAGAAAGATAAACAGTGGTACGACAGAAAGGAGATGGAAATAGAGACGTAGGGTGATTCAATAACAAACAGACACGATTTAGAGATCTATTGAGATGAAAAGAGATGCATTTAGAGATCTATTGAGATGAAAAGAGATGCAGATAGATACATCGGGAGATGACAGACAGGAGATAGACAAGAGACAGAGATGAAGGGAGAGGCCAGAATAGATAAAAATGAGAGAACCAAAGCGAAATTACAGAGGAGACGCTCTTCAGACCTCACTCTGGTCTAGGTCTTTACATCAGCCGTGGCGTGAGCAACAAATTGCAGGGCTGCACCTTTACCTTGTTGTAATAAAAACATCACCATGATCAGCCGTAATCCACCATCTCTCACATTCCAGAAATGCAATAAAATCCACCTCACGTCCGCACGCCATCTGATGCAACGCTCCATCTCCCCCAGTAGACGACCTTTTCGGAAGCGTTCTCTTAATTTGTCGCTGCTCCGCCATCATTCCTGACCATCTGCCATGATTTTTTGGTAGGTCAGTTGAGGTGGGGAGAGCACGAAGTTGAGCGCTGGTTAATTGATGTCATCAGTGTTTCTTTGCTCCACGCAAATGCTCACAAACCTCCATGTGACATTGAAAAAAGTTACATAAATTCCACGTTGCTTTCATAGGGACCTTGCAGTCTCTCTATACCACTCAGACGAACGAGGGTCAAATAACAACCATCCAGACCGCTACCTGCACTCGCTGATCGCATGCTCTTCTGCACCCCTCTCCCGTGACCAGATGGTGCCCGCGATCATCAAGAATCGCTACGAGGTCTTGAACATGTTAGGTCAGGGATCCTATGGCCAAGTGTTCAGGTGTTTCGACTTCAAGGAAAAGCAGGAGATTGCACTGAAGGTGTCCAACAACACTATTAGGTGAGAACGAGTGGCGATCCGTGCGAGGACCTGCATTCAGAAATTCTCGCTTGACGCCGCAACACCAACACGCGTGCCTCCAGGATGACACACATTTGATTTAACTGATGACACCGTAGACGACGTTTTTTTTTTAATTCGTGTTTATGTCTTTGCGCAGTATGACAACGCAGAACAAGTACCGCGAGGCCGTCTTCCTGAAGCAGTTGAGGAACAGCAGCATCATCCGGTTCGAGGAACATTTTGTGATCGAAGATCAACAATTCTTGGTCCTTGAGTACATGAGGTAAGGATAACACCGAGTCCTCCGACATTGTCGCGTTGACAGGCTGTGTACGAATACAAGCTTGACACCTGCTCGAGCCTCATTCTCTATCGTCGACAAAGCCACGTGGCATTGTTTTGTTGTGATCTCAGAGTTGGCATTCATCTATGGGTTGCTAAGCACGTGGTGACAGTCCAGTCTCGTTGATCCTCTCACAGCCGGTCCTGTCTATTCTGAGGACCCGGCAACGCCCTCCTGTGGTAGAGTCTCGATATTTCGCGCGACGGAATGTAGGTTTTGTATGCGGGATCACACACTCGTCATGGCTGCTGCCCTCTCGTGGCAACAACTTGTAAAGACAATAAAGCACACTGGGACCAGGGTCACGGACTTCAGTAATGTTCTGAATATTGTCACCAAAAACTAACCTGACCAAGTTCGCAAAGTTAACTTTCAAATATGGCTGCCTGCAGGGTTACGTAGATGTAAAAAAAAAAACTGACAGCCGTGAAAGGGCCAATCTTCCTGCTGTGCAGCACGTTGTGGTAATCACCCTGTATCGTTAAGCCATTTAAACCATCACCGAGTGCGCATGGCATCACTAAAGCTCCAATTCCTTTCCTCCCCCTCATGGCGTTTCACTCCTCGTCGTGCGTGTAGGCGATGTGTCAGCGACTTTTCAAGCGAGGCTGTGTTTGTGACTACATCGCACTCTGTGCTGTGTGTCCTGCTTTTAGCAAGGGGAGCCTTTGGGAGGTGTTTCAGAATGGAGCCTTGCCTCTGGTCAATGTCCAGCGCTACGCCCGGTCCGTGATGAAAGCTCTGAAGTTTCTAAAGAAGAAAGGCGTGGTGCATGCAGACATCAAGGCGGTGAGTGTTGAGAATTGTGCTCGGCAGATCCGAGTGAGGGACGCTGCCGCGGTGGAATGGTCAGAGCACCGAGGTTGTAAAGAAGAGGTCATTGCTCTTTGGTTTTTTCATTATAGTCACGTAGGTTAAAAGAGAAAACAACTAAATTAAATCACGACGTTTCGGAGACAACACAAGCTTCTGTCTTCAGGTGGAACCGTCACAGCAGAATTACTGTTAAGGGGAGGAGCCATCCTGGCCATCCTGGCTCCTCCCCCTTCCCCTTAACCAGTACAGTATATAAGGTCGTATCTTTTAGAGTTCTCTTCACTTGATACAGTAATTTTGCTGTGACGGTTCCACCTGAAGACGGAAGCTTGTGTTGTGTCCGAAACGTCGTGATTTAATTTATTTGTTTTCTCTTTTACCCTACGGGACTTTACCGAAAAAAACAAAGAGTATGCGTCCTTGCAGTCACGAAAACTTAAAATCTAGAATTAAGAGGTCATTGGTTCGATTCGATTTCTCATGGCGCGGCAGTTGGAAGTTTTCTAATTTCTCCCCCCTCATTCCCCTCCCTCCTATGTGCACCGTGCAATACGAATGCGTCCATCACTGTTGAATGTGTGGAGTAAAATGTGGGTATTCTCACTTTTTCAAGTCAGCATGGCAGCGTAGGCCAAACAACCTCTAGAGGGGCTCTCCAGAGCCACATTCAGTCGAGGCTCTTCTGCCAGCAATTGCCTGACCAAGCAATTGCAGGGCTGTGCCTTAATTTTTAAAGCAGTCTACAAAGCATGACCTGTGTTTTGATTTAGTGTGCTGATCTTAAAGGTGGAGTGACTCATGCAGCCAGCTATGGCTGCAGGGTTTTGGTAGTACATGTTGTTTATGCCATTTATTGTGAAAATTCTGTCACAGTTCCTATGATTGCTTTTTCATTGCTTTCATGGCTTTATTTTGGTGATTTCGAAAAGTGTATTGGTTTAGCCATGTTTGTTTGTTGTAGTACAGAGTTAGACTGATGGCCTTAATCTAAGCTGTCTTGTGGTTGTTGTTGTTTGACTTGCATCCCACTGGGATTTTTGCACACAGCGTTGGTGTACGGTGTTTTTTCTGCAATATTTTGCTGTCTTTTCTTGGATTTTCTGTTTGCACTTAGTCACATATTCACTTTAAGATGTTTTTTGTTCATGTTTTTGTTTTTTGTTTGTTGCGGTTGCACCCGATTCAAGAGCTGAATGGCTCACAGGGCTATACCTAATAAATGAACTTGAACTTGAACCTCTAGCCCCCAGTGCCACGTGGTAGCCAGTTTAGTTCTGGTCACAGCCACCTACCACAGTGGAGCTTCTCTTATCCACAACCCTAATTTATGTGGCTCCTATTATCCCTGGGAGCTGTACAACACACGACAAATTCTTATACCCGCCCCACTATTTTTCCTATTATCCGTAAAGTTTTACAGCATTACAATATTCAAGCGAAATGTCTTACTGTTATCTAACTTGTTTTGTCACGGATAACCTTATGTTAAAATTCTGTTCGTGTTGGATCATCTTTACTTCCCCACCCACTTACAGCCACATGGACAGAGCTAATGTGTGGACACTTTCAGCCTTAGTTCCACACAGACAGTGATCATCTCAATGGGCTCTCATCTGGTTAAATACAGAATGTAATGTGCAACTGTTTTCATGTTTTATTTTAGCCGAACATCCTCATCAAAGACCACGAGATGGGGACAATCAAGCTGGCTGACTTCGGATTGAGTTTCTTCGAGAATGAGTCAGGTAATATACACTTCACGTATCTTGATACAAAGTGTACTAACGTTCTTTTATATCTTCCGACAGAACCTGTTATCTGAAATATGTGTCGGGTTAAAAATAAATGTTAGCCATTTAGCAGTAGCGGGGGTCTCGTCTACCTTGACCCGGCAATGCCCTCACGTGGCTTGCTGCCATTTTGTGGCGGCGACAACATCTGGATGAAGACAAACAGTGCACTTTGAGGAACCAGGATTCATGGCTCCGTAGCATTTTGAAAATATTTAACCTGATCCCAGTTTGCAGAATTAATACAGTTAAAAAGTGGCTGCCTGCAGGGGGTGGATGTACAGCTGTGAAAGGGTGAATGATTGACTCCTTTCTTCTCCTCTTGGTTCTTTCGGTAAAGTCACGTAGAAGGGAAGTAATAAAATAATAAAAATAAAACATAATAAAATAATTCTCACGACGTTTCGGCCACAACGCAAGCAGCCGTCCTCAGGTAAAGACCAGGTCTGTCGGGGAGACAGCGTCTGAATGAAACACCACCATGCTTGGAGCGTATATTTAAGCTGGGTTGGAAGGGGGGAAGGGCGCCTTGACAAAATAATTTGCATATCAATAGGAATTTAGCATATTTATGGGAAATGCAGGTATGTGATTAGTACTACTTGTGAAATGCGTAGGAGGTGGGCGGGGGGTTTGAAAGTCATATTATGCCGTGCATTATGCAGGATTAGCAGCATCAAAGGGAGGGGATAGGGGTAGCATTAATAAAGGGAAGAAGTGTTAATAGTATGTAGCTGCAGTAACTAAACAACCACGTAAAAAACTAAAGTATAAACTACATAGTATCATCAGTATACTAAATATACTCTCCAATAAGCTGAGCTACTAACAGTAAGTAATAGATTACAATTCTTTCTTCTCATTCCTCCGCAGTCGATTACCTCTTTTCTACCCAAGGGTACCGGGCCCCCGAGATTCTGCTGAACCTACGGGTTGGCACGCCGCTCGACATGTGGTCTGCCGGCTGCATCTTCGCCGAGCTGTCCACTGGGCAACAGCTGCTGCCATGCTGCAGCGACTTGCACGAGATCGTGGGCATCACGGAGGTAACGTGACGTCACCCTACGAGTCGAGTCGCTCAATGTAGCTGCCGTGTGTGTGGATATTGGCACCGTGCCTTTGACGGGTTGTTGCAGCTGGAGCTCGCGTTGGTGGCTCAGCGGTAGAGCGACCGGCCGGCAATGGAAGGTTGAGAGTTACCATGCCCATCATCCCTCTGGGGTTGATAAAATGAGTACTATGTGGGGGAAGTCAACAGTGGTTGTCGTATGGATGGACCCACCCCTGCCGCAGCAATGTAGATATTTTTTTACCACTGTCTCAGGGCTGTAAACGTGAGATTAGTTAAAATCCTGGTTGAGGGTTGAATCGGCTAATCATCCCTCTGAGGTTGATTAGATAGGTTTTGTTTTTGCCAAATTGCGCGATGATGCTGGATGTAATTACCAGCGAAACGTCGTACTCAAAAATTGTAAATGTTGTGGATTCACTCTTCAACATACCGGTGGGCTAAAGTAGTGAACTATTTGTTTTTTACATCATTGGAACCTCATTTGCCAGTAAAAAATATGATAATTGTTTTTTTACGCTTCTCTCTGGCAACAAAACTGACACCTTTTTTACAAGGAGCCTTTTGGCGTCATCTGGTCCAACCCATGTGAGACTGGGCTCTAAGGAAAGCTGTCTCGGGTGTGGACCAATCAACTTCAAGGACATTATCAGAGTTATGTTTTTTGTTTGCATTATGACTGCAGGTATTGTGGTCTATGCAAACATGGCTCCTTGTAAAAAAAAGGTGTCAGTTTTGTTGCCAGATAGAAGGGTAAAAAACCAATGATCATATTTGTCTTTTGTCAACGTGACACAATTTTTACTGATTGGCCGTGTCGGGCGGTGGAGGGTTGCGACACATATATAAATAACGCGATCTAATCCCCAAAATACTTTATAATGAATATTGGTGGCGAAAGCCTGCTACGTGTTAGGTACCACTATGTTGGGAAGTGAACAGTGGTTGGCATATGGCTGGACCTGTCCCTGTCACAGGAATGTGGATTGATTTTCTACTGCTGTGTGAGGGCTGCTACAAACGGGAGATAAGCACTTCCTCAATGTTCATTTGAGCAGGAATCCACTTTGAGCTCACGTGACATTATAGACAGCTCGACTCGATTAGTCTTCAATTTATTGCTAAATAATTAATGAATTAATCAATATGATGTACTCATCAAGCCAAGACATGAATAAGTATCCTCTTAACTCCTCCAGTAGCATAACAACAAACGTTCCATCTTCTTTCAGATTCTGGGCAAACCTCCGCGCGAGATGCTCACCGCTTCACCAAATTGTGACGAGTATTTTGGTGAGCAAACTGCACGCGGCGATTCTTCAAGTTGTGATGTCGCGGTGTGACATCCCTCAGCCGGCTGTACGGCGAAGTGAAATACATTCAATTTCCAACACACGCTTCAGCTTTAAGCGATAATAATAATCTGAATCACTCACATCGTTTTCGGTTGTCCCTGGTACAGACGTATATGGGAGGCTCAACTGGGCATGTCGCCAGCACAAGACTCACCGTTGCTCACTCAACCAGTTTTTGGGGTCCAGGGACTTGGGGTTCTTGGACTTTATCAACTCCATTCTTTGGTAAGTGTCGCATCCGCTGGGTTTTCCGCCAACTTCTTTAACAAATCCAAGTCAGGGTGTGGACCAATCAACTTCAAGGACAGTGCATATCATTATCAAAGTTGTGTTTTTTGTTTGCATTATGGCTGCATGCATTGTGGTCTATGCAAACATGACTCCTTGTAAAAAAAAGTGTCAGTTTTGTTGCCAGATAGAAGGGTAAAAAAACAATTATGAAATCCAAGTCACGTTTCATTATGTGCCGTTCCAGCAGTACACGTCTTTGCCATGGTCCCATCACTTGCCTCACACAGCATGAGCTATTATAAACGTAAGGGGCACCATGCATTGGGCAGATAAAACGTGACCCACAGATCTACGGACAATTGCAGGAGGACCTCTCTGTGCCTTCTATATCTTCATTGCAGTTAATATTAGTTCTAACTCATATCCCTTCATTATGTAATGTGAGGATATATCCGGGTCGTTGACGGATTACAACTCGTCACAATGATTGGCTCTGCCGGTCCTGGTCCATAGCCAATGGGGGGAAGCCTGGGGGCGTGGCCCTGACGTAATGGAAAGGTGACAGCTGTAAGTAGAGGATTGGTTCTGCTGGCTTTAGCCACAGCCAATGGGGAGACGAGTCAGGGGCGTGGTCCCGGGAGCCTACGGTGGAGTCTGGAAGATTCCATAGAGGCTAACCAGGATTGGTGGAAACGTACCACGTGACCCGGGTATTAAATAGGGGTGGAGACGAACAACACGTGGTCAGAACTGGAACGAACGAAGGGGAGAGGCCACGCGAGAGCGGGGGTCCAGGCTGCCACGTGGCTGCACGTGTCTCTCTCTTTCTATCCCTCTCACGCTGCCTGTCAGCAGCGTGAAGGAGTGTTGTAATGAAAGATGAATAAAGACCGAATTCCAGAAGTCGCTTTAACGACCTTTATTACAATTACATGAAATCATTGTCTTTTGCATCAAACCTCGGATATGCCATTGGAGAGCTGCACCGCACTTTTTGCGTGCGAACGAGGCCAAAGATGAAATCGCCCCTCATGCCGAATGTCCTCACGGCTACTCGTCTCTCTGTCCGCCCGCAGCTGGAACCCAGACATGCGCTGCACGCCGGCGAGTGCTCTCAAGCACTCGTGGATGAACACCACCCCAGGGCCGGCACCCAAGCATCACGTGGCACCAGTGTTCAACGCCGACCCCCCCCACCCGGCTCCAGCAGTCCAGCCATTGCCCTTCTGGGCTTCATCTCCTCAACCCGCGTGCCACCCCACGGATTACGCTCGCCTGGCCGTGACCCCCCCATGTCCGACCTCCATCATCATCCCCCCTGCGCTTCTGATGACGAGTGGCAGCACCACCGTTGCGCCTCCTGACTCTGGTCACCTTTCATCTTCCACGTTGGCTGTCCTCACGAGCCGCAGTGGTTTCTATTCAATTAATTGCACCACGAGCAGCAGCGGCAACGTTGAGAGCGCAAAGGCAATGGACATGAGGGACGGCGATTCCGTCGAGGAAATGGACGTTTGCGAGGGCGATTCTGTTGAGGAAATGGAAGTAGACGATTACGTTGAGGAGATGGAAGTAGACGATTTTATTGAGGAAATGGAAGTGGACGATTTTATTGAGGAAATGGAAGTGGACAAGGTCGATTCTATTGAGGAAATGGAAGTTTGCGAGGGTGATTCCATTGATACAATTGAAGTGTGCGAGGGCGATTCTGTTGATACAAAGGAAGTTTGCGAGAGCGATTCGATTGATACAATGAAAGTTTGCGAGGGCGATTCTATTGATACAATGAAAGTTTGCGAGGGCAATTCTATTGATACAATGAAAGTGTGCGACGGTGATTCCATTGATACAAAGGAAGTTTGCGAGGGCAATTCCATTGATACAATTGAAGTTTGCGAGGGTGATTCTATTGATACAATGAAAGTTTGCGAGGGCGATTCGATTGATACAATGAAAGTGTGCGACAGTGATTCTATTGATACAATGAAAGTTTGCGAGGGCGATTCCATTGATACAATGAAAGTTTGCGACAGCGATTCTATTGATACAATTGAAGTTTGCGAGGGCAATTCTATTGATACAATGAAAGTTTGCGAGGGTGTATCCATTGATACAATGAAAGTTTGCGAGGGAGATTCCATTGATACAATGAAAGTTTGCGAGGGCGATTCCATTGATACAAAGAAAGTTTGCGAGGACGATGCCATTGATACAATTGAAGTTTGCGAGGGCGATTCGATTTATACAATGAAAGTTTGCGAGGGCGATTCTATTGATACAATGAAAGTTTGCGAGGGCAATTCCATTGATACAATGAAAGTTTGCGAGGGCGATTCCATTGATACAATTGAAGTTTGCGAGGGCGATTCTATTGATACAATGAAAGTTTGCGAGGGTGATTCGATTGATACAATGAAAGTTTCCGAGGGCGATTCCGTTGATACAATGGGAGCGTGCGAGGGCGATTCTGTTGATACAATGAAAGTTTGCGAGGGCGATTCTATTGATACAATGAAAGTTTGCGAGGGCGATTCCGTTGATACAATTGAAGTTTGCAAGGGCGATTCGATTGATACAATGAAAGTGTGCGACAGCGATTCTATTGATACAATGAAAGTTTGCGAGGGCGATTCCGTTGAGGAAATGGAAGTGGATGAGGGCGATTCCGTTGAGGAAATGGAAGTTTGCGAGGGCGATTCCATTGATACAATGAAAGTGTGCGAGGGCGATTCCGTTGAGGACATGGAAGTGGATGAGGGCGATTCCGTTGAGGAAATGGAAGTTTGCGAGGGCGATTCGATTGATACAATGAAAGTTTGCGAGGGCGATTCCGTTGAGGAAATGGAAGTGGACGAGGGCGATTCCGTTGAGGAAATGGAAGTTAGTGAATGTCATTCCCTTGCCTCACTCAAAACCTCCACCAAGAGCGGTCAGCCTCTGCACGCCAAGGAAGTGGATGTTTCCACAGAGGCAGTCGAAGAGAGCGAAAGCAATCAGAGCCAGTACATTGCCTCAATCAAAATCAGCACGGACAACGATCCATCTCTGGATGCCGAGGGATCGGATGCTCATATCGAGGGGATGGGAGAGAGCCAAATCGGAGCAGATCGGTCTCAGGATACCGCGGATTGGGCCGTGTCCATCGAGGCGGAGGGGAGCCATGGGATTGCCTCGCTGGGAGATGACGACGCCCCAGCTACGGTGAAGACGGAGGAGGGGGAGAGCGACGAGGAGAGGCGGAAGGAGGAAAACGACGGCGAGAAGCGGGAGGAGGTCACAGAGTCCCATTGCCGCACACGTCCCTGCAGGAGGGGGTGGCTGCGCCGCATTGGACGTGCTCTCCGGCGCCTTTGCTGCTGTGGGAGAACCGCGGAGAGGGACTAATTTTGTACCCGGGTCATTTATACATTTTGTACTCTTTGTAATTATTAATATTTATACTATAGTACGGGGGCAGTCCTTGACATACGAACGGGATACGTTCCTGAGACTCGTTCATAATTCGAACGGTTCGTAATTGCACATGAGGCCAGTGTTATAAACTGTGATGATGTTCAATAAAAAATAGATAAACATTGTTATACTCATAAATATGGAATATTGTAAATTTGTATGTAATACTGTGATAAGTACTGTATAATAATAAGCTTAATTGTGCGCCCGGGTTATTTATACTTCTTATAATTACTTTTTAATAATAATAATTACGTATACATATAACATAGATCTTAACGAACGGTATTGTGCTTAACATCGTTATTGTGTGTTGTTGCTTTTGCAATATGTTTATAAATGCATTGGTGATACTGACTTTGGCTACCGCGTGGTTATTGACGCTGCTGCTCCTGCTGCCAATGATAGCGCTGCTCGGTCACCCGCTCAGACGGCACAGCTGCGATTCACAACTTGCCCGGGTTCGTTAACGCAGGGGAAAGGTCAAGGTGCATGCCAATTTGATAAACACACGCTCATGGTGATGCATTTACCCATAGAACACAATTTCGTGACCATCAAATTTCGATTTAAAGCTTTCGTGACTGCAGGGATTCATATGCTTGGTTCTTTTGGTAAAGTCACGTAGAAGGGAAATAATAAAATAATAAAAATAAAACATTATATAATAACATTCTCACGACGTTTCGGCCACAACACAAGCAGCCGTCCTCAGGTGAAAAAACAGAGCTGTCGGAAAGACAGCGTCTCAATGAACACTGCTAAGCTTGGCAGCGTATTTTTAAGCTGGGTGGGAGGAGGAGAGCGCCTTGACAAAGGAATTTACACATCAACAGAGGAATTTAGCATATTGATGCTAAAGAACTGCTTCTACCCTACTACCATACAATAAACCGATGTGAAAAAACTAAATATAAACTATACTCTTAGTTCTTTCGGTGAAGTCACGTAGGTAAAAAATGAAATAAAAATGAAATTTTTTTATTTATTTCATTTTTTACCTACGTGACTTTACCGAAAGAACTAAAGAGTATGAATCATTGCAGTCACGAAAGCTTCAAATCTAGAATAAATATAAACCACATCAATTTAATCAACGTACTCAATATACTTTCCAAGAAGCTGAGCTATTCACATGAAGTAACTGGGTATACACTACACTAGCTTATTGGAGAGCATATTGATTGGGAAGATCATGTGGGTGGACGCTCGGCAGGATGGAAGAGGGAGAGACCTGAGGCTACCCGTCACGTGGAGGCTCTCGTTGCTGCTGGCAGGAGGGGGAGCAGGAGGTCACGGGGCAGACGCAGCAGTTACGGGTTGACTCGAGACATAAAACTAACATCTTCACTAACCTGCTTCAGTTGCCCCCCTTAAGACAACCGCCATCTTTTCTACCCCAGCCAATCCAGCTACCGCTACTCCCTGCCCCAGCCTCCCAGCTACGACAAGGCCTACCGCAAGACGTATCATTACCGCAACACCACCCCAACCCCTATCGCCATCACCTCAACCAATATCACTACCCCTGCCCCAGCCGCAACCAGGCCTAACCCCAACCTCTATCACTTCCCCAACCCCTCCTTAACCACTCACGCTTCTTCTACTATCACCGTAGCTACACAACCACCTTCAAATTCATATCCGCACTCTTTTTAATTCAACTGCTATCATCTCAGGTACGATGTTATGATTGCTGTACAACGCATTTGTATTAAGGCGCTATATGAAACTTATGGCGGTTCCCTGGGGTACCATAGTACCCCGGCTCTCGCGTAATATCCGTGATGCAGTCATTTATAGTCTGTTGATGGTCGGCGACGCGGCAATCGACTCATCTCGACGAGCTGTACACTACGATGCACCGCTACGGTGCGTACGAGCGTTCAGGGTTTCGGCACAATCGTCCTCGCTGCATTTCGACATCGCGGAGTGGCACCGATTTGGGATTGATTGGTACCCCAGTCGCGGAGTTTAAGTACACCCCTGGGAAAAAATAGTGTCCCAGAAAACACATTGTCCTGTGGAGGGAGCTGGTAGGAACGTTGGGTAGCTCGGTCAATGGCCTGCAGGGTCAACGGCGGCGTGGTGTATTCCGCAAATATGGCCGACTGTGAGGGCGGGCACAAGCCGGCGTGAGTAGGTTAAACGTTGAGTTTTATAAGGGCACCACGGGGTGACCAGCCCCTCCCCACCCAGCCCCACCCCTCCCACCCCCCACCCAGCCCTTCCCCACCCTAGTAAGTGGGTGAGTGTGAGGGGTGAGTGAGAGGGGTGAGTGAGAGGGGGAGAGGGGGTGAGTGAGAGGGGGTGAGTGAGAGGGGTGAGTGTGAGGGGGGGGGGGTGAGTGTGAGGGGGTGAGTGTGCGGGGGTGAGTGTGAGGGGGTGAGTGTGAGAGGGTGAGCGAGGGGGGTGAGGAAGCGGGTGAGTGTGAAGGGGTGAGTGAGAGGGGGTGAGTGTGAGGAAGGGGGTGAGTGAGGGGGGTGGGAGTATGAGGGGTGAGTGTGAGGGGGTGAGTGAGCAGTGAGGGAGGGGGTGAGTGAGAGGGTGAGTGTGAGAAGGTGAGTGTGAGGGGGGTGAGTGAGAGTGAGGGGGTGAGTGTGAGAGGGTGAGCGTGAGGGGTGAGTGTGAGGGGGTGAGTAAGAGGGGGGGGGGGCGGGGAGTGTGAGGGAGGGGTGAGAGGGTGAGCGTGAGGGGTGAGTGTGAGGGGGTGAGTAAGAGGGGGGGGGGGCGGGGAGTGTGAGGGAGGGGTGAGAGGGTGAGCGTGAGGGGTGAGTGTGAGGGGGTGAGTAAGAGGGGGGGGGCGGGGAGTGTGAGGGAGGGGTGAGAGGGTGAGCGTGAGGGGTGAGTGTGAGGGGGTGAGTAAGAGGGGGGGGGGGGCGGGGAGTGTGAGGGAAGGGTGAGAGGGGTGAGCGTGAGGGGTGAGTGTGAGGGGGTGAGTAAGAGGGGGGGGGGGCGGGGAGTGTGAGGGAGGGGTGAGAGGGTGAGCGTGAGGGGTGAGTGTGAGGGGGGTGAGTAAGAGGGGGGGGGGGGGGCGGGGAGTGTGAGGGAGGGGTGAGAGGGTGAGCGTGAGGGGTGAGTGTGAGGGGGTGAGTAAGAGGGGGGGGGCGGGGAGTGTGAGGGAGGGGTGAGAGGGTGAGCGTGAGGGGTGAGTGTGAGGGGGTGAGTAAGAGGGGGGGGGGCGGGGAGTGTGAGGGAGGGGTGAGAGGGTGAGCGTGAGGGGTGAGTGTGAGGGGGTGAGTAAGAGGGGGGGGGGCGGGGAGTGTGAGGAAGGGGTGAGAGGGTGAGCGTGAGGGGTGAGTGTGAGGGGGTGAGTAAGAGGGGGGGGCGGGGAGTGTGAGGGAGGGGTGAGAGGGTGAGCGTGAGGGGTGAGTGTGAGGGGGTGAGTAAGAGGGGGGGGGGGGCGGGGAGTGTGAGGGAGGGGTGAGAGGGGTGAGCGTGAGGGGTGAGTGTGAGGGGGTGAGTAAGAGAGGGGGGGGCGGGGAGTGTGAGGGAGGGGTGAGAGGGTGAGCGTGAGGGGTGAGTGTGAGGGGGTGAGTAAGAGGGGGGGGGGCGGGGAGTGTGAGGGAGGGGTGAGAGGGGTGAGCGTGAGGGGTGAGTGTGAGGGGGTGAGTAAGAGGGGGGGGGGCGGGGAGTGTGAGGGAGGGGTGAGAGGGTGAGCGTGAGGGGTGAGTGTGAGGGGGTGAGTAAGAGGGGGGGGGGGCGGGGAGTGTGAGGGAGGGGTGAGAGGGTGAGCGTGAGGGGTGAGTGTGAGGGGGTGAGTAAGAGGGGGGGGGGGCGGGGAGTGTGAGGGAGGGGGTGAGAGGGTGAGCTTTGGGGCGGAGGCAGTGAGAGGGGAAGTGAGGGGAGGGGTGAGCGGGGTAAGGGGAGGGGTGAGGGGGGGAGGGGTGAGGGGGTAAGGGGAGGGGTGAGGGGGTAAGGGGAGGGGTGAGGGGAAGGGTGAGGGGGGTAAGGGGAGGGGTGAGGGGGTGAGGGGGTAAGGGGAGGGGTGAGGGGGTAAGGGGAGGGGTGAGGGGGTAAGGGGAGGGGTGAGGGGAAGGGTGAGGGGGTAAGGGGAGGGGTGAGGGGGTGAGGGGGTAAGGGGAGGGGTGAGGGGGGTAAGGGGAGGGGTGAGGGGGTAAGGGGAGGGGTGAGGGGAAGGGTGAGGGGGTAAGGGGAGGGGTGAGGGGGTGAGGGGGGTAAGGGGAGGGGTGAGGGGGGAGGGGTGAGCGAGGTGAGGGGAGGGGTGAGGGGAGAGTTTGGATACGGAACTGAGGGCCCAGCTCGAAGCGGCGGGGAGAGTACGAGAGTGGCGAGTTTTACGAGTGTGAGTGTGTACGAGTGTGAGTGTGTGTACGAGTGTGAGTGTGTGTACGAGTGTTATTGTGTGTACGAGTGTGAGTGTGTGTACGAGTGTGAGTGTGTGTACGAGTGTTATTGTGTGTACGAGTGTCATTGTGTGTACGAGTGTTATTGTGTGTACGAGTGTGAGTGTGTGTACGAGTGTGAGTGTGTGTACGAGTGTTATTGTGTGTACGAGTGTTATTGTGTGTACGAGTGTTATTGTGTGTACGAGTGTGAGTGTGTGTACGAGTGTGAGTGTGTGTACGAGTGTTATTGTGTGTACGAGTGTCATTGTGTGTACGAGTGTTAGTGTGTGTACGAGTGTTATTGTGTGTACGAGTGTTATTGTGTGTACGAGTGTTATTGTGTGTACGAGTGTTAGTGTGTGTACGAGTGTTATTGTGTGTACGAGTGTTAGTGTGTGTACGAGTGTTATTGTGTGTACGAGTGTTATTGTGTGTACGAGTGTGAGTGTGTGTACGAGTGTGAGTGTGTGTACGAGTGTTATTGTGTGTACGAGTGTCATTGTGTGTACGAGTGTTAGTGTGTGTACGAGTGTTATTGTGTGTACGAGTGTTATTGTGTGTACGAGTGTTATTGTGTGTACGAGTGTTAGTGTGTGTACGAGTGTTATTGTGTGTACGAGTGTTAGTGTGTGTACGAGTGTTATTGTGTGTACGAGTGTTAGTGTGTGTACGAGTGTGAGTGTGTGTACGAGTGTGAGTGTGTGTACGAGTGTTATTGTGTGTACGAGTGTTAGTGTGTGTACGAGTGTGAGTGTGTGTACGAGTGTGAGTGTGTGTACGAGTGTGAGTGTGTGTACGAGTGTGAGTGTGTGTACGAGTGTTATTGTGTGTACGAGTGTTAGTGTGTGTACGAGTGTGAGTGTGTGTACGAGTGTGAGTGTGTGTACGAGTGTTATTGTGTGTACGAGTGTTAGTGTGTGTACGAGTGTGAGTGTGTGTACGAGTGTTAGTGTGTGTACGAGTGTCATTGTGTGTACGAGTGTGAGTGTGTGTACGAGTGTTATTGTGTGTACGAGTGTGAGTGTGTGTACGAGTGTGAGTGTGTGTACGAGTGTTAGTGTGTGTACGAGTGTCATTGTGTGTACGAGTGTTAGTGTGTGTACGAGTGTTATTGTGTGTACGAGTGTTATTGTGTGTACGAGTGTTATTGTGTGTACGAGTGTTATTGTGTGTACGAGTGTCATTGTGTGTACGAGTGTGAGTGTGTGTACGAGTGTTATTGTGTGTACGAGTGTTATTGTGTGTACGAGTGTTATTGTGTGTACGAGTGTTATTGTGTGTACGAGTGTTATTGTGTGTACGAGTGTTAGTGTGTGTACGAGTGTGAGTGTGTGTACGAGTGTTAGTGTGTGTACGAGTGTTATTGTGTGTACGAGTGTTAGTGTGTGTACGAGTGTTAGTGTGTGTACGAGTGTTATTGTGTGTACGAGTGTTAGTGTGTGTACGAGTGTTAGTGTGTGTACGAGTGTTAGTGTGTGTACGAGTGTGAGTGTGTGTACGAGTGTTAGTGTGTGTACGAGTGTTATTGTGTGTACGAGTGTTATTGTGTGTACGAGTGTTAGTGTGTGTACGAGTGTTAGTGTGTGTACGAGTGTTATTGTGTGTACGAGTGTTAGTGTGTGTACGAGTGTTATTGTGTGTACGAGTGTTAGTGTGTGTACGAGTGTTATTGTGTGTACGAGTGTGAGTGTGTGTACGAGTGTTATTGTGTGTACGAGTGTTAGTGTGTGTACGAGTGTTAGTGTGTGTACGAGTGTGAGTGTGTGTACGAGTGTTAGTGTGTGTACGAGTGTTATTGTGTGTACGAGTGTGAGTGTGTGTACGAGTGTTATTGTGTGTACGAGTGTGAGTGTGTGTACGAGTGTTAGTGTGTGTACGAGTGTTATTGTGTGTACGAGTGTTATTGTGTGTACGAGTGTTATTGTGTGTACGAGTGTGAGTGTGTGTACGAGTGTTATTGTGTGTACGAGTGTTATTGTGTGTACGAGTGTCATTGTGTGTACGAGTGTTATTGTGTGTACGAGTGTGAGTGTGTGTACGAGTGTGAGTGTGTGTACGAGTGTTATTGTGTGTACGAGTGTTATTGTGTGTACGAGTGTTATTGTGTGTACGAGTGTTAGTGTGTGTACGAGTGTGAGTGTGTGTACGAGTGTGAGTGTGTGTACGAGTGTTAGTGTGTGTACGAGTGTTATTGTGTGTACGAGTGTTAGTGTGTGTACGAGTGTGAGTGTGTGTACGAGTGTGAGTGTGTGTACGAGTGTGAGTGTGTGTACGAGTGTTAGTGTGTGTACGAGTGTTATTGTGTGTACGAGTGTTATTGTGTGTACGAGTGTGAGTGTGTGTACGAGTGTTATTGTGTGTACGAGTGTTAGTGTGTGTACGAGTGTTATTGTGTGTACGAGTGTTATTGTGTGTACGAGTGTTATTGTGTGTACGAGTGTGAGTGTGTGTACGAGTGTTATTGTGTGTACGAGTGTGAGTGTGTGTACGAGTGTTATTGTGTGTACGAGTGTTATTGTGTGTACGAGTGTTATTGTGTGTACGAGTGTTAGTGTGTGTACGAGTGTGAGTGTGTGTACGAGTGTTATTGTGTGTACGAGTGTAAGTGTGTGTACGAGTGTTATTGTGTGTACGAGTGTAAGTGTGTGTACGAGTGTTATTGTGTGTACGAGTGTTATTGTGTGTACGAGTGTGAGTGTGTGTACGAGTGTTATTGTGTGTACGAGTGTTAGTGTGTGTACGAGTGTCATTGTGTGTACGAGTGTCATTGTGTGTACGAGTGTTATTGTGTGTACGAGTGTTATTGTGTGTACGAGTGTCATTGTGTGTACGAGTGTCATTGTGTGTACGAGTGTTATTGTGTGTACGAGTGTTATTGTGTGTACGAGTGTTAGTGTGTGTACGAGTGTTATTGTGTGTACGAGTGTTAGTGTGTGTACGAGTGTTAGTGTGTGTACGAGTGTTATTGTGTGTACGAGTGTTATTGTGTGTACGAGTGTTAGTGTGTGTACGAGTGTTAGTGTGTGTACGAGTGTTATTGTGTGTACGAGTGTTAGTGTGTGTACGAGTGTGAGTGTGTGTACGAGTGTTAGTGTGTGTACGAGTGTGAGTGTGTGTACGAGTGTGAGTGTGTGTACGAGTGTGAGTGTGTGTACGAGTGTGAGTGTGTGTACGAGTGTTATTGTGTGTACGAGTGTTAGTGTGTGTACGAGTGTTATTGTGTGTACGAGTGTTATTGTGTGTACGAGTGTTAGTGTGTGTACGAGTGTGAGTGTGTGTACGAGTGTGAGTGTGTGTACGAGTGTTATTGTGTGTACGAGTGTTAGTGTGTGTACGAGTGTGAGTGTGTGTACGAGTGTTAGTGTGTGTACGAGTGTGAGTGTGTGTACGAGTGTGAGTGTGTGTACGAGTGTTATTGTGTGTACGAGTGTGAGTGTGTGTACGAGTGTGAGTGTGTGTACGAGTGTTATTGTGTGTACGAGTGTCATTGTGTGTACGAGTGTTAGTGTGTGTACGAGTGTTATTGTGTGTACGAGTGTTAGTGTGTGTACGAGTGTTAGTGTGTGTACGAGTGTTAGTGTGTGTACGAGTGTTAGTGTGTGTACGAGTGTGAGTGTGTGTACGAGTGTTAGTGTGTGTACGAGTGTTATTGTGTGTACGAGTGTGAGTGTGTGTACGAGTGTGAGTGTGTGTACGAGTGTGAGTGTGTGTACGAGTGTGAGTGTGTGTACGAGTGTTAGTGTGTGTACGAGTGTTAGTGTGTGTACGAGTGTTATTGTGTGTACGAGTGTGAGTGTGTGTACGAGTGTTAGTGTGTGTACGAGTGTGAGTGTGTGTACGAGTGTTAGTGTGTGTACGAGTGTTAGTGTGTGTACGAGTGTTATTGTGTGTACGAGTGTTAGTGTGTGTACGAGTGTTATTGTGTGTACGAGTGTGAGTGTGTGTACGAGTGTGAGTGTGTGTACGAGTGTTATTGTGTGTACGAGTGTTATTGTGTGTACGAGTGTGAGTGTGTGTACGAGTGTGAGTGTGTGTACGAGTGTTAGTGTGTGTACGAGTGTTATTGTGTGTACGAGTGTTATTGTGTGTACGAGTGTTATTGTGTGTACGAGGGTGAGTGTGTGTACGAGTGTGAGTGTGTGTACGAGTGTTATTGTGTGTACGAGTGTGAGTGTGTGTACGAGTGTTAGTGTGTGTACGAGTGTGAGTGTGTGTACGAGTGTGAGTGTGTGTACGAGTGTTATTGTGTGTACGAGTGTTATTGTGTGTACGAGTGTTAGTGTGTGTACGAGTGTTAGTGTGTGTACGAGGGTGAGTGTGTGTACGAGTGTTAGTGTGTGTACGAGTGTGAGTGTGTGTACGAGTGTGAGTGTGTGTACGAGGGTGAGTGTGTGTACGAGTGTGAGTGTGTGTACGAGTGTTATTGTGTGTACGAGTGTCATTGTGTGTACGAGTGTTAGTGTGTGTACGAGTGTGAGTGTGTGTACGAGTGTGAGTGTGTGTACGAGGGTGAGTGTGTGTACGAGTGTGAGTGTGTGTACGAGTGTTAGTGTGTGTACGAGTGCTAGTGTGTGTACGAGGGTGAGTGTGTGTACGAGTGTTAGTGTGTGTACGAGTGTGAGTGTGTGTACGAGTGTGAGTGTGTGTACGAGGGTGAGTGTGTGTACGAGTGTGAGTGTGTGTACGAGTGTGAGTGTGTGTACGAGTGCTAGTGTGTGTACGAGTGTGAGTGTGTGTACGAGTGTGAGTGTGTGTACGAGTGTGAGTGTGTGTACGAGTGTGAGTGTGTGTACGAGTGTGAGTGTGTGTACGAGTGTGAGTGTGTGTACGAGTGTGAGTGTGTGTACGAGTGTGAGTGTGTGTACGAGTGTGAGTGTGTGTACGAGTGTGAGTGTGTGTACGAGTGTGAGTGTGTGTACGAGTGTTAGTGTGTGTACGAGTGTGAGTGTGTGTACGAGTGTTAGTGTGTGTACGAGTGTTAGTGTGTGTACGAGTGTGAGTGTGTGTACGAGTGTTAGTGTGTGTACGAGTGTTAGTGTGTGTACGAGAGTGGCGAGTTTTACGAGTGTGAGTGTGTGTACGAGTGTTAGTGTGTGTACGAGTGTGAGTGTGTGTACGAGTGTGAGTGTGTGTACGAGTGTGAGTGTGTGTACGAGTGTGAGTGTGTGTACGAGTGTGAGTGTGTGTACGAGTGTGAGTGTGTGTACGAGTGTGAGTGTGTGTACGAGTGTGAGTGTGTGTACGAGTGTGAGTGTGTGTACGAGTGTGAGTGTGTGTACGAGTGTGAGTGTGTGTACGAGTGTGAGTGTGTGTACGAGTGTGAGTGTGTGTACGAGTGTGAGTGTGTGTACGAGTGTGAGTGTGTGTACGAGTGTTATTGTGTGTACGAGTGTTAGTGTGTGTACGAGTGTGAGTGTGTGTACGAGTGTGAGTGTGTGTACGAGTGTGAGTGTGTGTACGAGTGTTAGTGTGTGTACGAGTGTGAGTGTGTGTACGAGTGTGAGTGTGTGTACGAGTGTGAGTGTGTGTACGAGTGTCATTGTGTGTACGAGTGTGAGTGTGTGTACGAGTGTGAGTGTGTGTACGAGTGTGAGTGTGTGTACGAGTGTCATTGTGTGTACGAGTGTGAGTGTGTGTACGAGTGTGAGTGTGTGTACGAGTGTTATTGTGTGTACGAGTGTGAGTGTGTGTACGAGTGTGAGTGTGTGTACGAGTGTGAGTGTGTGTACGAGTGTGAGTGTGTGTACGAGTGTGAGTGTGTGTACGAGTGTGAGTGTGTGTACGAGTGTGAGTGTGTGTACGAGTGTGAGTGTGTGTACGAGTGTGAGTGTGTGTACGAGTGTGAGTGTGTGTACGAGTGTGAGTGTGTGTACGAGTGTTAGTGTGTGTACGAGTGTGAGTGTGTGTACGAGTGTGAGTGTGTGTACGAGTGTTAGTGTGTGTACGAGTGTGAGTGTGTGTACGAGTGTGAGTGTGTGTACGAGTGTTATTGTGTGTACGAGTGTTAGTGTGTGTACGAGTGTGAGTGTGTGTACGAGTGTGAGTGTGTGTACGAGTGTGAGTGTGTGTACGAGTGTGAGTGTGTGTACGAGTGTCATTGTGTGTACGAGTGTGAGTGTGTGTACGAGTGTGAGTGTGTGTACGAGTGTGAGTGTGTGTACGAGTGTCATTGTGTGTACGAGTGTGAGTGTGTGTACGAGTGTGAGTGTGTGTACGAGTGTTATTGTGTGTACGAGTGTGAGTGTGTGTACGAGTGTTATTGTGTGTACGAGTGTTAGTGTGTGTACGAGTGTGAGTGTGTGTACGAGTGTTATTGTGTGTACGAGTGTTAGTGTGTGTACGAGTGTTATTGTGTGTACGAGTGTGAGTGTGTGTACGAGTGTTATTGTGTGTACGAGTGTTAGTGTGTGTACGAGTGTTAGTGTGTGTACGAGTGTGAGTGTGTGTACGAGTGTGAGTGTGTGTACGAGTGTTAGTGTGTGTACGAGTGTTAGTGTGTGTACGAGTGTTATTGTGTGTACGAGTGTGAGTGTGTGTACGAGTGTGAGTGTGTGTACGAGTGTGAGTGTGTGTACGAGTGTTATTGTGTGTACGAGTGTTAGTGTGTGTACGAGTGTTAGTGTGTGTACGAGTGTTAGTGTGTGTACGAGTGTGAGTGTGTGTACGAGTGTGAGTGTGTGTACGAGTGTGAGTGTGTGTACGAGTGTTAGTGTGTGTACGAGTGTTAGTGTGTGTACGAGTGTGAGTGTGTGTACGAGTGTTAGTGTGTGTACGAGTGTTAGTGTGTGTACGAGTGTTAGTGTGTGTACGAGTGTTATTGTGTGTACGAGTGTTATTGTGTGTACGAGTGTTATTGTGTGTACGAGTGTTAGTGTGTGTACGAGTGTTATTGTGTGTACGAGTGTGAGTGTGTGTACGAGTGTGAGTGTGTGTACGAGTGTGAGTGTGTGTACGAGTGTTAGTGTGTGTACGAGTGTTAGTGTGTGTACGAGTGTTATTGTGTGTACGAGTGTTAGTGTGTGTACGAGTGTTATTGTGTGTACGAGTGTGAGTGTGTGTACGAGTGTGAGTGTGTGTACGAGTGTTATTGTGTGTACGAGTGTGAGTGTGTGTACGAGTGTTATTGTGTGTACGAGTGTGAGTGTGTGTACGAGTGTTATTGTGTGTACGAGTGTTATTGTGTGTACGAGTGTTAGTGTGTGTACGAGTGTGAGTCTCTGTATGTGTGTACAAGTGTGAGTGTGTGTACGAGTGTGGTGAGTCTCTATGTGTGTACAAGTGTGAGTGTGTGTACAAGTGTGAGTCTCTGTATATGTGTACAAGTGTGAGTGTGTGTACGAGTGTGCGTCTCTGTATGTGTGTACAAGTGTGAGTGTGTGTATGTGTGTACAAGTGTGTATGTGTGTACAAGTGTGAGTGTGTGTATGTGTGTACAAGGGTGAGTGTGTGTACAAGGGTGAGTGTGTGTACGAGGGTGGTGAGTCTCTGTATGTGCGTACAAGTGTGAGTGTGTGTACGAGTGTGAGTCTCTATGTGTGTACAAGTGTGAGTGTGTGTACAAGTGTGAGTCTCTGTATATGTGTACAAGTGTGAGTGTGTGTACAAGTGTGAGTGTGTGTATGTGTGTACAAGGGTGAGTGTGTGTACGAGGGTGGTGAGTCTCTGTATGTGTGTACAAGTGTGAGTCTCTGTATGTGTGTACAAATATGAGTGTGTGTACAAGTGTGAGTCTCTGTATGTGTGTACAAGTGTGAGTCTCTGTATATGTGTACAAGTGTGAGTGTGTGTACAAGTGTGAGTGTGTGTATGTGTGTACAAGGGTGAGTGTGTGTACGAGGGTGGTGAGTCTCTGTATGTGTGTACAAGTGTGAGTCTCTGTATGTGTGTACAAGTGTGAGTGTGTGTACGAGTGTGAGTGTGTGTACAAGAGAGTGTGTGTGTGCAAGGTGTGTGTGCGTGTACAAGAGAAAGTGTGTGTGTACAAGGTGTGTGTGTGTGTGTGTACAAAGTGTGTGTGTGTACAAGAGAGAGTGTATGTGTGTACAAGAGAGTGTGTGTGTGTGCAAGGTGTGTGTGTGTACAAGAGAGATTGTGTGTGTGTACAAGAGAGAGTATGTGTGCAAGAGAGAGTGTGTGTGTGTGTGCAAGGTGTGTGTGTACAAGGTGTGTGTGTGTGTGTACAAGAGAGTGTGTGTGTGTGCAAGGTGTGTGTGTACAAGAGAGAGTGTGTGTGTGCAAGGTGTGTGTGTACAAGGTGTGTGTACAAGAGTGAGTGTGTGTGTGTACGAGAGAGAGTGTGTGTGTGTACAAGGTGTGTGTGTGTGTACAAGAGAAAGTGTGTGTGTGCAAGGTGTGTGTGTGTGTACAAGGTGTGTGTGTGTGTACAAGAGAGAGTGTGTGTGGAAGTGAATATGTGGGTACAGGTGTGAGTGTGTGTACATGTGTGAGTGTGTGTACAAGTGTGTGTACAGGTGTGAATGTGTGTACAGGTGTGAGTGTGTGTACAGGTGTGTGTGTGTACAGGTGTGAGTGTACAGGTGTGAGTGTACAAGTGTGAGTGTACAAGTGTGGGTGTGTGTGTGTACATGTGTGAGTGTGTGTACAGGTGTGAGTGTGTGTACAGGTGTGAGTGTACAGGTGTGAGTGTACAAGTGTGAGTGTGTGTGTACAAGGGTGTGTGTGTGTGTACAGGTGTGAGTGTGTGTACAGGTGTGAGTGTGTGTACAGGTGTGAGTGTACAGGTGTGAGTGTGTGTACAGGTGTGAGTGTGTACGAGAGAGAGTGTGTGTACAAGAGAGTGTGTGTGTGTGTACAAGGTGTGTGTGTGTACAAGGTGTGTGTGTGTACAAGGTGTGTGTGTGTACAAGAGAGAGTGTGTGTGTACAAGAGAGTGTGTGTGTGTACAAGAGAGTGTGTGTGTGTACAAGGTGTGTGTGTGTACAGGTGTGAGTGTGTGTACAGGTGTGAGTGTACAAGTGTGAGTGTGTGTGTACAAGGGTGTGTGTGTGTGTACAGGTGTGAGTGTGTGTACAGGTGTGAGTGTGTGTGTACAGGTGTGAGTGTGTGTACAGGTGTGAGTGTGTGTACAGGTGTGGAGCGGTGGCGCAGTGATTAGCGCTACGCTGCGCTACGAACCCGGCGACCCGAGTTCGATTCCCGCTCACGGCCACCAACACCGGTGACGATTATCTGAACCGGTCCTGGGCCTCCCCTAGGTCGACTCAGCCTCAAATGAGTACCCGGTGCGGTGTGCAGTAAACATCGCCACTAGGGAGACAAAGGCAGCCGGGCGGATCGGTACTAGCCACTTTCCACAGCAGCCTGTGTAGGCCACTTGGGGGATCTTTGTCTTCATTTGTTTACGTGTCTGTATCTAAACCGAGGCTAATGTGGTCTCTCTGTGTGTGAACAGGTCACTGGAGTCCATCAACTCCACCACACTTGTGAATCCGGTAAATCAAAACCTCTGAGTCTGTGGGTTTCTGTGTAAGTCTGCGAGTCTTTGTGTGAGTCTGTGGGTCTCCATGTGAGTCTATGGGTCTATGTGTGAGTCGGTGGGTCTCCGTGTGAGTATATGGGTCTCCATGTGAGTCTATGAGTCTGTGTGTGAGTCTATGGGTCTATGTGTGAGTCTGTGGGTCTCCGTGTGAATCTATGGGTCTCCATGTGAGTCTATGGGTCTATGTGTGAGTCTATGGGTCTATGTGTGAGTCTGTGGGTCTTCGTGTGAATCTATGGGTCTCCATGTGAGTCTATGGGTCTCCGTGTGAATTTATGGGTCTCCATGTGAGTATATGGGTCTCCATGTGAGTCTATGGGTCTATGTGTGAGTCTATGGGACTCCATGTGAGTCTATGGGTTTGGAATCCAGGATCTCAGCTGTGACAGCTCAACGTCTCTGACACGGCCATTGTGAACCCCTAAGAGAGAGAGAGACACCCAGAGTCAGGGCTCGAACCGAGGTTCTCAGCAGCGTTTGACTCGGGGGGGGGGGGGGTGTCTGAGCTCTGAGGCCGTCGGCCACTTCTCACTCCACGCGCTTAGTTTCCGCGAAATTACGGAACTGACATCGGCTGGCATGGGAAGTGTTTCTTTATACAAACGCAGTGCTGCAACCAAACTATCTGCCAATCACTCAGCTGGGATCAGCAACATCGCCCCCCCGGCAGTAGCAGCAACATCACCCCCCGGACAGCAACAGCAACAACATCGTCCTCGAGCAGCAGCAGCAACATCGCCCTCTGGGTAGTAGCAGCAGCAGCATCGTCCCCCAGCAGTAGCAGCAGCAGCAATAACAACATCGCCCTCTGGGTAGTAGCAGCAACATCGCCCCCTGGGTAGTAGTAGGAGCAACATCGCCCTCTGAGTAGTAGCAGCAGCAACATCGCCCCCTGGGTAGTAGCAGCAGCAACATCGCCCTCTGGGTAGTAGCAGCAACATCGCCCTCTGGGTAGTAGCAGCACAGCACCCTGGGTAGTAGCAGCAGCACAGCACCCTGGGTAGTAGCAGCAGCAACGTCGCCCTCTGGGTAGTAGCAGCAGCAGCAGCAGCAAGAACATTTGTGGATACTGGCAAAAAGGTTCCATGGATACAGTGACCACATTTGTTCACCACGTGGAGACTTTTCTTCATCGGCCAATTTGTACTCCAACACCCAACCGGTTAGTGCTGAACTAGTAACGTATTGGCATTTTTTTGTTTACGTGACAAACCTTACTAATTGGCTGTGTCGGGTGGTGGCGGGTTTAACGACGCATTTATATATTTACGTGATTTGATCTGACCCCAAAAAAAACACCCCTCTTACGGACAACATCTGTCGCGAAAGTCTGCGAGTTAAACGCTTTTCTCGCGCTCAGGTGATCTGACCCAAACAAAAAACCGAATCCGATTATGATTCGTGATACTAAATGATTGTGATACCTATGTTTTTGCTGCTGCTGCGACACTAGCTTACGGAGGGTCAGGGGGGGGATTGATCTGTGACGTTATTTGTCGAAGACCGCCGCCTGGTATCCACCACCGCAGTGCATTGCGGCTCCTGGAACTTTGGGAGTTTTAGTTTTTTCCACCGATTTCGGAAAAATGATGCCGCCACCACCTCTTGTTACTCTGTTTGCCGAGCCCTGCCACCAGCCGGTGCTGTCGCCTGCGCCGGGGGTGCTGATTCCTCCTCAGAGGTCGCAAACGGGTTTTGATTCCTTACCCCTCGTACCCGTACCCGGCCGCACCAGGGTCGCAAACGGGTACCCGTACCCGGCCGGGTACGGGTAGCCGGGTACGGGTAGCCGGGTATCGGGTAGGGATCCAAACTTAATTTGGCGCTTTCGTGACTGCAGGAATTATTCTTTGGTTCTTTCGGTAAAGTCACGTATAAAGATAAAATAATAAATTAAATTAAATACTAGCATACGACGTTTCGATTGCAACACAAGCAATCATCATCAGGTATAAATTAAATAGAAACACAAATCTAGTATACTTCTGTTATCCGACTCTCTGTTGTATTACATTACATTTCTAAGTATACTAGATTTGTGTTTCTATTTAATTTATACCCGATGATGATTGCTTGTGTTGCAATCGAAACGTCGTATGCTAGTATTTAATTTAATTTATTATTTTATCTTTATACGTGACTTTGCCGAAAGAACCAAATAATATCGGGTAGGGTACGGGTATCGGGTACCCGGTTGCGACCTCTGTTCCTCCTCCCCTTTCTCCTCCCCCTCATCCTTGAGGAGGATGCGCTACAACGGAAAGGAGCTGTCCTGGCTGGCAAGGCAGCCTCGCGGCTTCCAGCGGGAGGGGAACCTCTTCGTTGGGAACGTCCCCCCAGGAAGCCTCCTTCACCGACGGCCAGGTATGGATCTGGACTCGTCTTCATGCAGGTGTCCATGCTGTTTACCCCCTTGTTCTCCACCCCCCCGCTCCCATCCCCCTCCATCGTGACATCACCGTCACTTGGTGGCGAATGGCGGCTGTTGTTGTTGTTGTTGTTGCTGCTGCTGCTGCTGTGTGTGTGTATGTGCACGTGCAGTTCTCTCGGAGCGCTGGGGGCGTCTCAGAGGGAACCTTCTGTTCCTGCTCAAGTCACGTGACAAGGTGACCTCCACGCCGGTGGGGGCGGGGGGGGGGGTCAATGAGTGGTGCGCTAATTGGGTCGCGAGTTCATTTGGTCATCGGGGGCATCGCCCCATTTTCAGGGTCGTTTGGGTTGCACCCACGGGGGAAGGGGGGGGATGTCACACAACGTCTGTGAGTGATCCACCAACCCTCGCTGCTGCTGTTGCTGCTGCGGCTGCTGCTGCTGCTTCGGCTGCTGTTGCTGCTGCTGCTTCGGCTGCTGTTGCTGCTGCTGCTGCTGCGGCTGCTTCGGCTGCTGCTGCTGTTGCTGCTGCTGCTGATGCTGCTTCGGCTGCTGCTGCTGCTGTTGCTGCTGCGGCTGCTGCTGCTGTTGCTGCTGCTGCTTCGGCTGCTGCTGCTGTTGCTGCTGCTGCGGCTGCTGCTGTTGCTGTTGCTGCTGCTGCTGCTGCGGCCGCCTCGACAGCGCCGGATCACAAACAGGCAGCCACATGCAGCAGCGTGGCCGCCACCGCCGCCGCCACTCAGCGTGCGTGTTGCGTGTTGTGTGTGCGAAGGAGTCAGACGCGGATGAGGTGGTGGTGTTGGAGAGGTGCGTCATTTGTACGGACAACGATGGAACGAACTGCGGCCTCACCATCAGTGAGTGAGCACGCCGGGCCCGGCACACCACATCCAGGATCGCTGTTGCCACGTGTGTGCGTACGACCCGGGGTCGCTCTTGAAAGAGACGCGGTGGCGACGACGTTTCCTGCGTCTCGGCGGGGGATCGTTTCTTAAACGCAGTTTCTGAGAGCCCACGATTTACAAGATGCCAAGTGGCCAGCAGCAACCAGCACTAACATCAAAGTTGCAATGGGTGAGAGTTGTGAATGTGGGTCTAGAGTTGAGCGAGGTTATTGTTGTTGGGGTAAGAACTTGGGCGGGGGGGGGGGGGGTAGAGAGATGATGATGGTGATGATGGTGATGATGGTGATGATGGTGGTGATGATGGTGGTGGTGATGGTGATGATGGTGATGATGATGATGGTGGTGATGATGGTGGTGGTGATGGTGATGATGGTGATGATGGTGGTGATGATGGTGGTGGTGATGGTGATGATGGTGATGATGATGATGATGGTGGTGATGATGGTGGTGGTGATGGTGATGATGGTGATGATGGTGATGATGGTGATGATGGTGATGATGATGGTGGTGGTGATGGTGATGATGGTGATGATGATGGTGGTGATGATGGTGGTGGTGATGGTGATGATGATGGTGGTGATGGTGGTGATGATGGTGGTGATGATGGTGATGATGGTGATGATGATGGTGGTGATGGTGATGATGGTGGTGATGGTGGCGATGGTGGTGATGATGGTGGTGGTGATGGTGATGATGGTGGTGATGGTGATGATGGTGGTGATGATGGTGGTGGTGATGGTGATGATGGTGATGATGATGGTGGTGGTGATGGTGATGGTGATGATGATGGTGGTGATGGTGGTGATGATGGTGGTGATGGTGGTGGTGGTGATGGTGATGATGGTGATGATGGTGATGATGGTGGTGATGATGGTGGTGGTGATGGTGATGGTGATGATGATGGTGGTGATGATGGTGGTGGTGATGGTGATGATGGTGATGATGATGGTGATGGTGATGATGATGGTGGTGGTGATGGTGATGATGGTGATGATGATGGTGGTGATGATGGTGGTGGTGATGGTGATGATGGTGATGATGGTGATGATGATGGTGGTGATGGTGATGATGGTGGTGATGGTGGCGATGGTGGTGATGATGGTGATGATGATGGTGATGGTGGTGATGATGGTGGTGATGATGGTGATGATGGTGATGATGATGGTGGTGATGGTGGCGATGGTGGTGATGATGGTGATGATGATGGTGATGGTGGTGATGATGGTGGTGATGATGGTGGTGATGATGGTGATGATGGTGATGATGGTGGTGATGGTGATGATGGTGGTGATGGTGGCGATGGTGGTGATGATGGTGATGATGATGGTGATGATGGTGGTGATGATGGTGGTGATGATGGTGGTGGTGATGGTGATGATGGTGATGATGGTGATGATGGTGATGATGATGGTGATGGTGGTGGTGATGGTGATGATGATGGTGATGGTGGTGGTGATGGTGGTGGTGATGGTGGTGGTGATGGTGATGATGGTGGTGATGGTGATGATGGTGATGATGGTGGTGATGGTGATGATGGTGATGATGGTGATGATGGTGGTGGTGATGGTGATGATGGTGATGATGATGGTGGTGATGATGGTGGTGGTGATGGTGATGATGGTGATGATGGTGATGGTGGCGATGATGGTGGTGGTGATGGTGATGATGGTGGTGATGGTGATGATGGTGGTGATGGTGATGATGGTGATGATGGTGGTGATGGTGATGATGGTGATGATGGTGATGATGGTGGTGGTGATGGTGATGATGGTGATGATGATGGTGATGATGGTGATGATGGTGATGATGGTGGTGATGGTGATGATGGTGGTGATGGTGGTGATGGTGATGATGGTGATGATGGTGATGATGGTGGTGGTGATGGTGATGATGGTGATGATGATGGTGGTGATGATGGTGGTGGTGATGGTGATGATGGTGATGATGGTGATGGTGGCGATGATGGTGGTGGTGATGGTGATGATGGTGATGATGGTGGTGATGGTGATGATGGTGGTGGTGATGGTGATGATGGTGATGATGGTGGTGGTGATGGTGATGATGGTGGAGGAGGGGATTCCAGAGTGGAGCAGTGCGAGGGGGAAACACAGAGAGAGGAGTGAGGTGACTTGCAGTCTGGTGAGTGGGTGGGTGAGTTGGTGAGTGGCTGAGTGAGTGCATGAGTGAGTAGGTGAGTGGGTAGTGAGAGAGTGGGTGGGTGTTTCGATTTAAAGCTTTCGTGACTTCAGGGATTCATCTTCTTGGTTTTTATTATGTTTTATTTTTATTATTTTATTACTTCCTTTCTACGTGACTTTACCGAAAGAACCAAGAAGAGTGGGTGGGTGGCTTAGCGTGAGAGTAAGCGGGTAGGTGAGTGGGTAGTGAGCGGGGTAGGTGAGTGGCTGAGCGTGAGAGTGAGTGGGTAGGTGGGTTGGTAGTGAGCGGGGTAGGTGAGTGGCTAAGCGTGAGAGTGAGTGGGTAGGTGAGTGGGTAGTGAGCGGGGAAGGTGAGTGGTTGAGCGTGAGAGTGAGTGGGTAGGTGAGTGGGTAGTGAGCGGGGTAGGTGAGTGGTTGAGCGTGAGAGTGAGTGGGTAGGTGAGTGGGTAGTGAGCGGGGTAGGTGAGTGGTTGAGCGTGAGAGTGAGTGGGTAGGTGAGTGGGTAGTGAGCGGGGTAGGTGAGTGGTTGAGCGTGAGAGTGAGTGGGTAGGTGAGTGGGTAGTGAGCGGGGTAGGTGAGTGGCTGAGCGTGAGAGTGAGTGGGTAGGTGGGTGGATAGTGAGCGGGGTAGGTGAGTGGCTGAGTGTGAGAGTGAGCAGGGTAGGTGAGTGGGTAGTGAGAGAGTGGGTGGTTGGCTGAGCGTGACAGTGAGCGGGGTAGGTGAGTGGCTGAGCGTGAGAGTGAGTGGGTAGGTGAGTGGGTAGTGAGCGGGGTAGGTGAGTGGCTGAGCGTAATCTCGACTGTCTCCCCCCACTCACCCCCACACCCCTCTGCCCCCCGCTGCCCCCCGCTGCCCCCCACAGGTTTCCCAGGCCCCGGGGTGTCTCTGTACCTGGAGGCCTCCGGTCGCTCGGAGCGCGACGCGTGGAGCCGCGCGCTGGGCCGCGCCGGCGCCGAGGCCCTGGCGGTTCGCGTGGCGGCGCTCCGCGCGGCCATCTCCGGCCTACGCGGCCTCGACCCACGGGCTCCCGGCACCCCCGGCACCCCGCACCCCCCCGGCCCCCGGGAGGGCGGCAACCCGGCGCTGGAGTTGAGCATCGGTGAGTTGGCACGGACTAGCGACGGGCGGGCGTGTGTGTAGTGTGTAGTGTAGTGTGTACTGTAGTGTGTACTCACCGTGTGTGTGTGTACTCACTGTGTGTGTAGTGTGTGTAGTGTGTCCACTCACCGTGTGTGTGTGTGTAGTGTGTCCACTCACCGTGTGTGTACTCACCGTGTGTGTGTGTAGTGTGTACTCACCGTGTATGTAGTGTGTCCACTCACCGTGTGTGTACTCACCGTGTGTGTGTGTAGTGTGTCCACTCACCGTGTGTGTACTGACCGTGTACTCACCGTGTGTGTGTGTGTACTCACTGTGTGTGTAGTGTGTGTAGTGTGTCCACTCACCATGTGTGTGTGTAGTGTGTGTAGTGTGTGTACTCACCGTGTGTGTACTCACCGTGTGTGTGTACTCACCGTGTGTGTGTACTCACCGTGTGTGTGTGTAGTGTGTCCACTAACCGTGTGTGTGTACTCACCGTGTACTCACCGTGTGTGTGTACTCACCGTGTACTCACCGTGTGTGTGTACTCACCGTGTGTGTGTAGTGTAGTGTCCACTCACCGTGTGTGTACTCACCGTGTGTGTGTACTCACTGTGTGTGTGTACTCACCGTGTGTGTGTACTCACCGTGTACTCACCGTGTGTGTGTACTCACCGTGTGTGTGTAGTGTAGTGTCCACTCACCGTGTGTGTACTCACCGTGTGTGTGTGTCCACTCACCATGTGTGTGTACTCACCGTGTACTCACCGTGTGTGTGTACTCACCGTGTACTCACCGTGTGTGTGTACTCACCGTGTGTGTGTAGTGTAGTGTCCACTCACCGTGTGTGTACTCACCGTGTGTGTGTACTCACTGTGTGTGTGTACTCACCGCCTACTCACCGTGTGTGTGTACTGTGTGTGTGTACTCACCGTGTATTCACTGTGTGTGTGTACTCACCGTGTGTGTGTACTCACCGTGTGTGTGTACTCACTGTGTGTGTGTACTCACCGTGTGTGTGTGTACTCACCGTGTGTGTGTACTCACTGTGTGTGTGTACTCACCGTGTGTGTGTACTCACCGTGTATTCACTGTGTGTGTGTACTCACCGTGTGTGTGTACTCACCGTGTGTGTGTACTCACCGTGTATTCACTGTGTGTGTGTACTCACCGTGTGCTCAGCTTGCCGGGGGTTGCCGTGCGGCCCAGGCGACAGCCCCCCGAGCCCGTTTGCCCGCGTCTACGTCTACGTCTACTCCCGGCGAGCACTCGCCCCGACGTGGACGCTGCACTCGCACACCGAGACCATCGAGGCACCGCACACCGCACCGCACTACACCACACCACACTACACACCGCACTACACACCGCACTACACCACACCACACTACACCACACCGCACTACCCCACACTACACACCGCACTACACCACACCACACTACACCACACGCCACACTACACACCGCACTACACCACACTACCCCACGCCACACTACACCACACTACCCCACGCCGCACCACACACCGCACTACACCGCACCACACACCGCACCACACACACCGCACCGCACTACACTACACCACGCCACACTACACCACACTACCCCACGCCGCACCACACACCGCACTACACCGCACCACACACCGCACCACACACACCACACTACACTACGCCACACTACACCACACTACCCCACGCCGCACCACACACCGCACTACACCACACCACACACCGCACCACACACACCACACTACACTACACCACGCCGCACTACACCACACTACCCCACGCCGCACCACACACCGCACTACACCGCACCACACACCGCACCACACACCGCACCACACACACCACACTACGCCACACTACACCACACACCGCACCGCACACACCACACTACATACACCACGCCGCACTACACACCACACCACACCAAGCAGCACCACCCCACGCACTGACGCACCGCACACCGCACCATTCACCGCACCTTGCCTGGCACTCCACTGCACTTTGCATATCCCGCACCGCACACTGTACACCCAGCACCATGCACCACACTCGATCTACTTGCTGTACATGGTATGTGTGTCCGGTGTGGGCGTGTATGGTGAGTACGCACGGTGTGGTGTGGCGGTGTGGTGAGTGCGGTGTGGTATGTTTGGGGTGGTGTGGTGTGTGTACACGGAGCGGTGTGTTTAGTGTGAGTGTGAATGGTGACTATACATGGTATGGGTGTGTATGGTGAGTATACATGGTATGGGTGTGTATGGTGAGTGTACACGGTGCGTTGTGTATGGTGTGGGTGTGTATGGTGAGTGTACATGGTGTGGGTGTGTACGGTGAGTGTTCACGGCGCGGTGTGAATGGTGAGTATACATGGTGTGGGTGTGTATGGTGAGTGTGTACGGTATGGGTGTGTATGGTGAGTGTACATGGTGTGGGTGTGTACGGTGAGTGTCCACGCTGCGGTGTGTATGGTGCAGTGTGTATGGTGAGTATACATGGTGTGGGTGTGTGTGTATGGTGAGTGTGTGTGTGTGTATGGTGAGTATACATGGTATGGGTGTGTATGGTGAGTGTGTACGGTATGGGTGTGCATGGTGAGTATACATGGTGTGGGTGTGTATGGTGAGTGTACACGGTGCGGTGTGTATGGTGAGTATACATGGTGTGGGTGTGTATTGTGAGTATACATGGTGTGGGTGTGTGTGTATGGTGAGTGTGTGTGTGTATGGTGTGGGTGTGTATTGTGAGTATACATGGTGTGGGTGTGTGTGTATGGTGAGTGTGTGTGTGTATGGTGTGGGTGTGTATTGTGAGTATACATGGTGTGGGTGTGTATTGTGAGTATACATGGTGTGGGTGTGTGTGTATGGTGTGGGTGTGTATGGTGAGTGTACATGGTGTGGGTGTGTGTGTATGGTGTGGGTGTGTATGGTGAGTGTACATGGTGTGGGTGTGTGTGTATGGTGTGGGTGTGTATGGTGAGTATACATGGTGTGGGTGTGTGTGTATGGTGTGGGTGTGTATTGTGAGTATACATGGTGTGGGTGTGTGTGTATGGTGTGGGTGTGTATGGTGAGTGTACATGGTGTGGGTGTGTGTGTATGGTGTGGGTGTGTATGGTGAGTATACATGGTGTGGGTGTGTGTGTATGGTGTGGGTGTGTATTGTGAGTATACATGGTGTGGGTGTGTGTGTATGGTGTGGGTGTGTATGGTGAGTGTACATGGTGTGGGTGTGTGTGTATGGTGAGTGTGTGTGTGTATGGTGTGGGTGTGTATGGTGAGTGTACATGGTGAGTGTGTGTGTGTATGGTGTGGGTGTGTATTGTGAGTGTACATGGTGAGTGTGTGTGTGTATGGTGAGTGTGTGTGTGTATGGTGTGGGTGTGTATGGTGAGTGTACACGGTGCGGTGTGTATGGTGAGTATACATGGTGTGGGTGTGTATTGTGAGTATACATGGTGTGGGTGTGTGTGTATGGTGAGTGTGTGTGTGTATGGTGAGTGTGTGTGTGTATGGTGTGGGTGTGTATTGTGAGTGTACATGGTGTGGGTGTGTACGGTGAGTGTTCACGGCACGGTGTGGCGGGTGCAGGCGACGTGTGCGCCCGAGTTCCTGGTGAGCGCCGCGTTCTTCCCCGCTCCGCGCCCGCTGAGGATCTGCGTCTCGGTGTGCGACTCCCGCGATCGGAGTGGCCCCGACGGAGTGAGGGAGCACCGCCCCTGGCACCGCACCCTGGCACCGCACCCTGGCACCGCACTTGGACACCCAACTCGAAAACGAGTTGGATATCACTTACTGTAGATCAGAGGTCGCAAACGGGTTTTGATTCCTTACCCGTACCCGGCCGCACCAGGGTCGCAAACGGGTAGCCGTACCCCCCCCCCCCCTCGTCACACATCGTCACAAATGTCTGACCACCCCCCTCCCCCCCCAGGTGCGTGACGTCATTTATGGACGACCCCATAGCTCAGTGCGCCTTACCTGGAAAAAACAAAATAATAATAAACAGCACTTGCCCCAACAGTCTGTTGAAGCTACACGGGGGACATTTGTCTTTGTCGTGCCCAGGTGAAGGTTCTGGGAAAGGTGGAATGTTCGGTGGAAGAGCTTCTGCGTGGCGGAGGCAAACTAAGCCTCCCCTTGAAGTGAGCTCAACACCACCCACCTGACCCTGACCCTTTGACCCTTTGACCTGGCCGCTCGTGACCTGACCATGGCTTGATCCTGACCCCGATCTGACCTCTTCACTGTTGCAGTCGTGTTTGTTGTTTAGTCATTGGTGACCAGGGTGAGACCATCATCTCATAGCCACAGCTCCGTGTCTGCAAGTCTATGGCTCTCTGTGTGAGTCTATGTGTCTGTGTGTGAGTCTATGTGTCTGTGTGTGAGACTATGGCTCTCTGTGTGAGTCTATGTGTCTGTGTGTGAGTCTATGTGTCTGTGTGTGAGTCTATGTGTCTGTGTGTGAGTCTATGTGTCTGTGTGTGAGTCTATGTGTCTGTGTGTGAGTCTATGGCTCTCTGTGTGAGTCTATGTGTCTGTGTGTGAGTCTATGTGTCTGTGTGTGAGTCTATGGCTCTCTGTGTGAGTCTATGTGTCTGTGTGTGAGTCTATGGCTCTCTGTGTGAGTCTATGGGTCTCAATGTGAGTCTATGGGTCTCTGTGTGAGTCTATGTGTCTGTGTGTGAGTCTATGGCTCTCTGTGTGAGTCTATGGGTCTCAATGTGAGTCTATGGGTCTCTGTGTGAGTCTATGGGTCTCAATGTGAGTCTATGGGTCTCTGTGTGAGTCTATGGGTCTCAATGTGAGTCTATGGGTCTCAATGTGAGTCTGTGGGTCTCTGTGTAAGTCTATGGCTCTCTGTGTGAGTCTATGTGTCTGTGTGTGAGTCTATGTGTCTGTGTGTGAGTCTGTGTCTGTGTGTGAGTCTATGGCTCTCTGTGTGAGTCTATGGGTCTCTGTGTGTGAGTCTGTGTGTCTGTGTGTGAGTCTATGTGTCTGTGTGTGAGTCTATGGCTCTCTGTGTGAGTCTATGTGTCTGTGTGTGAGTCTATGGCTCTCTGTGTGAGTCTATGTGTCTGTGTGTGAGTCTATGGCTCTCTGTGTGAGTCTATGTGTCTGTGTGTGAGTCTATGTGTCTGTGTGTGAGTCTATGTGTCTGTGTGTGAGTCTGTGTCTGTGTGTGAGTCTATGGCTCTCTGTGTGAGTCTATGTGTCTGTGTGTGAGTCTGTGTCTGTGTGTGAGTCTATGGCTCTCTGTGTGAGTTTATGTGTCTGTGTGTGAGTCTGTGTCTGTGTGTGAGTCTATGGCTCTCTGTGTGAGTCTATGGGTCTCTGTGTGAGTCTATGGTTCTCTGTGTGAGTCTATGGGTCTCTGTGTGAGTCTGTGGGTCTCTGTGTGAGTCTATGTGTCTGTGTGTGAGTCTGTGTCTGTGTGTGAGTCTATGGCTCTCTGTGTGAGTCTATGTGTCTGTGTGTGAGTCTGTGTCTGTGTGTGAGTCTATGGCTCTCTGTGTGAGTTTATGTGTCTGTGTGTGAGTCTGTGTCTGTGTGTGAGTCTATGGCTCTCTGTGTGAGTCTATGGGTCTCTGTGTGAGTCTATGGCTCTCTGTGTGAGTCTATGGGTCTCTGTGTGAGTCTGTGGGTCTCTGTGTGAGTCTATGTGTCTGTGTGTGAGTCTGTGTCTGTGTGTGAGTCTATGGCTCTCTGTGTGAGTCTATGGATCTCTGTGTGAGTCTATGGCTCTCTGTGTGAGTCTATGGGTCTCTGTGTGAGTCTGTGGGTCTCTGTGTGACTCTATGGGTCTCTGTGTGAGTCTATGGCTCTCTGTGTGAGTCTATAGGTCTCAATGTGAGTCTGTGGGTTTCTGTGTGAGTCTATGGCTCTCTGTGTGAGTCTATGGGTCTCTGTGTGAGTCTATGGGTCTCTGTGTGAGTCTATGACTCTCTGTGTGAGTCTCTGGGTCACTGTGAGTTTACGGGTCTCTGTGTGAGTCTATGGCTCTCTGTGTGAGTCTATGGGTCTCAATGTGAGTCGATGGGTCTCTGTGTGAGTCTATGGGTCTCTGTGTGAGTCTATGGCTCTCAATGTGAGTCTGTGGGTCTCTGTAAGTCTATGGGTCTCTGTGTGAGTCTATGGCTCTCTGTGTGAGTCTATGGGTCTCTGTGTGAGTCTATGGGTCTCTGTGTGAGTCTATGGGTCTCTGTGTGAGTCTGTGGGTCTCTGTAAGTCTATGGGTCTCTGTGTAAGTCTATGGGTCTCAATGTGAGTCTGTGGGTCTCTGTGTGAGTCTATGGGTCTCAATGTGAGTCTGTGGGTCTCTGTAAGTCTATGGGTCTCTGTGTAAGTCTATGGGTCTCAATGTGAGTCTGTGGGTCTCTGTGTGAGTCTATGGGTCTCTGTCTCTGCAGATCGGAGCAGGGAGTGAGCGCTGGTGAGGTGAGGCTGCAAGTCTGGGCGAGCGACAGTGGTGAGGAGACGGTGGCTTCCTCACCACTGCTGGTGAGGGGGGACGAGATATGGGATCACGACCTTCCTCATAGCCCATACCCCCCCCTCTCTCTACTCCTCATAGCCCACACCCCTACCCCCCCCCTCTCTACTCCTCATAGCCCACACCCCTACCCCCCCCCACCTCCCCTCTACTCCTCATAGCCCACACCCCTACCCCCCCCCTCTCTACTCATAGCCCACACCCCTACCCCCCCCCTCTCTACTCCTCATAGCCCACACCCCTACCCCCCCCCTCTCTCTACTCCTCATAGCCCACACCCCTACCCCCCCCTCTCTCTACTCCTCATAGCCCACACCCCTACCCCCCCTCTCTCTACTCCTCATAGCCCACACCCCTACCCCCCCTCTCTCTACTCCTCATAGCCCACACCCCTACCCCCCCACCTCCCCTCTACTCCTCATAGCCCACACCCCTACCCCCCCTCTCTCTACTCCTCATAGCCCACACCCCTACCCCCCCCTCTCTACTCCTCATAGCCCACACCCCTACCCCACCCTCTCTACTCCTCATAGCCCACACCCCTACCCCCCCACCCCCCCTCTACTCCTCATAGCCCACACCCCTACCCCCCCCCTCTCTACTCCTCATAGCCCACACCCCTACCCCCCCCCCTCTCTCTACTCCTCATAGCCCACACCCCTACCCCCCCCCCTCTCTACTCCTCATAGCCCACACCCCTACCCCCCCCCCCCTCTCTACTTTTCATAGCCCACACCCCTACCCCCCACCCCCCCTCTACTCCTCATAGCCCACACCCCTACCCCCCCCCCCTCTCTACTCCTCATAGCCCACACCCCTACCCCCCCCCCTCTCTCTACTCCTCATAGCCCACACCCCTACCCCCCCCCCTCTCTACTCATAGCCCACACCCCTACCCCCCCCTTTCTCTCTACTCCTCATAGCCCACACCCCTACCCCCCCCCCTCTCTACTCCTCATAGCCCACACCCCTACCCCCCCCCCCTCTCTACTCATAGCCCACACCCCTACCCCCCCCCCTCTCTACTCCTCATAGCCCACACCCCACCCCCCCCCTCTCTACTCCTCATAGCCCACACCCCTACCCCCCCCTCTCTACTCCTCATAGCCCACACCCCTACCCCCCCCCTCTCTACTCCTCATAGCCCACACCCCACCCCCCCCTCTCTACTCCTCATAGCCCACACCCCACCCCCCCCCCTCTCTACTCCTCATAGCCCACACCCCTACCCCCCCCCTCTCTACTCCTCATAGCCCACACCCCACCCCCCCCTCTCTACTCCTCATAGCCCACACCCCTACCCCCCCTCTCTCTACTCCTCATAGCCCACACCCCTACCCCCCCCCCTCTCTACTCATAGCCCACACCCCTACCCCCCCCCCTCTCTACTCCTCATAGCCCACACCCCACCCCCCCCCCTCTCTACTCCTCATAGCCCACACCCCTACCCCCCCCCTCTCTACTCCTCATAGCCCACACCCCACCCCCCCCTCTCTACTCCTCATAGCCCACACCCCTACCCCCCCTCTCTCTACTCCTCATAGCCCACACCCCTACCCTTCCCCTCTCTACTCATAGCCCACACCCCTACCCCCCCCCTCTCTACTCCTCATAGCCCACACCCCTACCCTTCCCCTCTCTACTCATAGCCCACACCCCTACCCCCCCCCTCTCTACTCCTCATAGCCCACACCCCTACCCCCCCCCTCTCTACTCATAGCCCACACCCCTACCCCCCCCCCTCTCTACTCCTCATAGCCCACACCCCACCCCCCCCCCCTCTCTACTCCTCATAGCCCACACCCCTACCCCCCCCTCTCTACTCCTCATAGCCCACACCCCACCCCCCCCTCTCTACTCCTCATAGCCCACACCCCTACCCCCCCCCCCTCTCTACTCATAGCCCACACCCCTACCCCCCCCCTCTCTACTCCTCATAGCCCACACCCCACCCCCCCCTCTCTACTCCTCATAGCCCACACCCCTACCCCCCCCCCCCTCTCTACTCATAGCCCACACCCCTACCCCCCCCCCTCTCTACTCCTCATAGCCCACACCCCACCCCCCCCTCTCTACTCCTCATAGCCCACACCCCACCCCCCCCCTCTCTACTCCTCATAGCCCACACCCCTACCCCCCCCCCTCTCTACTCCTCATAGCCCACACCCCACCCCCCCCTCTCTACTCCTCATAGCCCACACCCCTACCCCCCCCTCTCTCTACTCCTCATAGCCCACACCCCTACCCCCCCCCCCTCTCTACTCATAGCCCACACCCCTACCCCCCCCCTCTCTACTCCTCATAGCCCACACCCCACCCCCCCCCTCTCTACTCCTCATAGCCCACACCCCTACCCCCCCCCTCTCTACTCCTCATAGCCCACACCCCACCCCCCCCTCTCTACTCCTCATAGCCCACACCCCTACCCCCCCTCTCTCTACTCCTCATAGCCCACACCCCTACCCTTCCCCTCTCTACTCATAGCCCACACCCCTACCCCCCCCCCTCTCTACTCCTCATAGCCCACACCCCTACCCTTCCCCTCTCTACTCATAGCCCACACCCCTACCCCCCCCCTCTCTACTCCTCATAGCCCACACCCCTACCCCCCCCCTCTCTACTCATAGCCCACACCCCTACCCCCCCCCTCTCTACTCCTCATAGCCCACACCCCACCCCCCCCCCCTCTCTACTCCTCATAGCCCACACCCCTACCCCCCCCTCTCTACTCCTCATAGCCCACACCCCACCCCCCCCTCTCTACTCCTCATAGCCCACACCCCTACCCCCCCCCCCCTCTCTACTCATAGCCCACACCCCTACCCCCCCCCTCTCTACTCCTCATAGCCCACACCCCACCCCCCCCTCTCTACTCCTCATAGCCCACACCCCTACCCCCCCCCCCTCTCTACTCATAGCCCACACCCCTACCCCCCCCCCTCTCTACTCCTCATAGCCCACACCCCTACCCCCCCCCTCTCTCTACTCCTCATAGCCCACACCCCTACCCCCCCCTCTCTACTCCTCATAGCCCACACCCCTACCCCCCCCCCCTCTCTCTACCCCCGTAACCCACACCCCTACCACTACCCACAACCCATACCCTATCCACACTGCAGTAATACAAATTCATTACCACTTACCCCCCTGCCCCTCCCCTTCGCTGCCCCCCCCCTCCACTGCCCCCCCCCCTGCCCACGCCCCCCCCCCCCCCCCCCGCTGCCCCCCCCCCCCACTCCAACGCTGTCCAGGGCCCCCGTGGGATTCCCGAGTGGCGGGCAAAGCGCTACCACAGCCTCCTCCATGACGAGTTCCTCAGGACCAGTGAGCGATGGCATCACCACCACGACCGTCACCATCATCACCACCATCACCATCAACACCACCATCGTCACCACCATCGTCACCACCATCACCACCACCACCATCGTCACCATCATCACCACCATCGTCACCATCATCACCACCATCGTCACCACCGTCACCATCACCACCACCATTGTCACCACCGTCACCACCACCACCACCATCGTCACCATCATCACCACCATCGTCACCACCGTCACCATCACCACCACCATCGTCACCACCATCGTCACCATCGTCACCACCGTCGCCATCATCGCCATCATCGCCATCATCGTCATCATCACTAACATTATGGCGAACATCATGGCTAACATCATCATCATCATGAACATCATCATTGCCAACATCATTACCAACATCATCATCACTAACATCACCACCATCATCACGATTGCAAACATCGTTACTAACATCGTCATCATCATCATCACCACCGTCACCATCATCGCCATCATCGCCATCATCGCTAACATCATGGCTAACATCATCGCGAACATCATCATCATCATGAACATCATCATTGCTAACATCATTACCAACATCATCATCACTAACATCACCACCCTCATCACGATTGCAAACATCATTACTAACATCGTCATCACCATCACTAATTTAATCGTGACTAACGCCATCACTAACATCGCCAGGGGGTGGGGGGGCCTTCAGCTTTAACTTTTTGCGTAAGTCGGTGTGTTGGTGAGTGAGTGCACGAGTGGGTGAAGGAATGAGCGAGTGGGCGAGTGAGTGCGTGAACGAGTGGCTGAAGGAATGAGCGAGTGGGTGAGTGAGTGAGTGCACGAGTGGGTGAAGGAATGAGCGAGTGGGCGAGTGAGTGAGTGCACGAGTGGGTGAAGGAATGAGCGAGTGGGCGAGTGAGTGAGTGCACGAGTGGGTGAAGGAATGAGCGAGTGGGCGAGTGAGTGCGTGCACGAGTGGGTGAAGGAATGAGCGAGTGGGCGAGTGAGTGCGTGAACGAGTGGGTGAAGGAATGAGCGAGTGGGCGAGTGAGTGCGTGAACGAGTGGCTGAAGGAATGAGCGAGTGGGCGAGTGAGTGCGTGAACGAGTGGGTGAAGGAATGAGCGAGTGGGCGAGTGAGTGCGTGAACGAGTGGCTGAAGGAATGAGCGAGTGGGTGAGTGAGTGAGTGCACGAGTGGGTGAAGGAATGAGCGAGTGGGCGAGTGAGTGAGTGCACGAGTGGGTGAAGGAATGAGCGAGTGGGCGAGTGAGTGAGTGCACGAGTGGGTGAAGGAATGAGCGAGTGGGCGAGTGAATGAGTGCACGAGTGGGTGAAGGAATGAGCGAGTGGGCGAGTGAGTGAGTGCACGAGTGGGTGAAGGAATGAGCGAGTGGGCGAGTGAGTGAGTGCACGAGTGGGTGAAGGAATGAGCGAGTGGGCGAGTGAGTGCGTGAACGAGTGGGTGAAGGAATGAGCGAGTGGGCGAGTGAGTGAGTGCACGAGTGGGTGAAGGAATGAGCGAGTGGGCGAGTGAGTGAGTGCACGAGTGGGTGAAGGAATGAGCGAGTGGGCGAGTGAGTGCGTGAACGAGTGGGTGAAGGAATGAGCGAGTGGGCGAGTGAGTGAGTGCACGAGTGGGTGAAGGAATGAGCGAGTGGGCGAGTGAGTGAGTGCACGAGTGGGTGAAGGAATGAGCGAGTGGGCGAGTGAGTGCGTGAACGAGTGGGTGAAGGAATGAGCGAGTGGGCGAGTGAGTGAGTGCACGAGTGGGTGAAGGAATGAGCGAGTGGGCGAGTGAGTGAGTGCACGAGTGGGTGAAGGAATGAGCGAGTGGGCGAGTGAGCGCGTGAACGAGTGAGCGAGTGGGTGAGCGAAGCAGCGAGCGTGTGTGCGCGTACACGTGTCTGTCCGCGCACGTGTCCATACGTACGTAACCTTCTTCCGCACCGTACGTAGCCGTCCGCGCTTTACGGAGGCGCGTGCGGCCCTGGCAGGCGCGGCCGCCCGCGCGAACAGGCGACGCGGGGAATGGGAACTGTGCCTCTGTCTCGTCGGCAGTGTTCTGCAACGAGTGCGTGCGCACGTACCGCGTGCCTGGCCACGTGGAGGCGCCGCTGCGGCCGCTGCTCGCGGTGCAGGAGCGCATGGCCGAGTCGCGTCTCTCCTTCCACGTTCCGCGCCAGCTGCTGCAGATGAGACTCCGACAGCTGTCGGCGTGGTGCGCTCCCTCGCATCGCACGCGCACGCAGAGACACGCGCGGAGACACGCGGGCAGAGACACGGAGAGACACGCGCGGAGGGACACGGGCAGAGACACGCGCAGAGACGCGGAGAGACACGCAGAGACGCGGAGAGACACGCGCGGAGGGACGCGGGCAGAGACACGGGCAGAGACACGCGCAAAGACGCGGAGAGACACGGAGAGACACGCGCGGAGGGACACGGGCAGAGACATGCGCAGAGACGCGGAGAGACACGCGCGGAGGGACACGGGCAGAGACATGCGCAGAGACGCGGAGAGACACGCGCGGAGGGATGTGGGCAGAGACACGGAGAGACACGCGCGGAGGGACACGCGCAGAGGGACGCGGAGACAGAATGAGAATATTTATGGTCACCGGAGGAATCCGACGAGGTCGCAAGCTCTTTTTCACGGATGTCCTGTAGCGGCACGGGGTAAGAACGTCACGACACACGGAGCGACGCAGAGACGCGCACGCAGAGACACGGGTAGAGGCATGGAGAGACACAGAGACACACGCACACGGACTTGTGTGTACCCCGTGTGTGTATCCCGTAGTGTAGCGGTTATTGCCGCGCTACAATCCCGGCGAGCCGAGTTCGATTCCCGCTCACGGTCAACACCGGCGACGATTATCTGAGCCGGTCCCGGGCCTCCCCTAGGTCGACTCAGCCTCAAATTAGTACCTGGTGTAGCGGTGCGTAGTAAACATCGCCACCGCGGAGACAAAGGCGGCCGGGCGTGGTGCTGGCCACCCACCCCCTCGTGTGCTGCGCCTGCTTTTCGGTGCTGCCCGCTAACAGCACTTGCCTCAACAGCCCGTTAAAGGCTACACGGGGGATCTTTGTCTTTGTACCCCTGTGTGTTTGTCGTCCCCTTGACCTGCCAGGCTCTCTCTACTGCAAAGTGTGGACCCCCTACTTCCCGCCCGGGTGGAAGAGCGGCGCCAGCGCCTCCTGGCCCTGGGCACAGAACAAGTGGAGGCCTACACAGAGGCCCTCACCAGCCTGCACGCTCACCACGGTGACTCACCACACTCCTCACCACCACGCTCACCACCGCCACACTCCTCACCGCCACGCTCACCACGGTGACTCACCACACTCCTCACCACCACCACACTCCTCACCGCCACGCTCACCACGGTGACTCACCACACTCCTCACCACCACGCTCACCACCGCCACACTCCTCACCGCCACGCTCACCACGGTGACTCACCACACTCCTCACCACCACCACACTCCTCACCGCCACGCTCACCACGGTGACTCACCACACTCCTCACCACCACGCTCACCACCGCCACACTCCTCACCGCCACGCTCACCACGGTGACTCACCACACTCCTCACCACCACCACACTCCTCACCGCCACGTTCACCACGGTGACTCACCACACTCCTCACCGCCACGCTCACCACCGTGACTCGCCACACTCCTCACCACCACCACACTCCTCACCGCCACGCTCACCACCGTGACTCACCACACTCCTCACCGCCACGCTCACCACCGTGGCTCGCCACGCTCCTCACCTCAACGCTCACCACCGTGACTCACCACACTCCTCACCGCCACGCTCACCACCGTGACTCGCCACACTCCTCACCACCACCACACTCCTCACCGCCACGCTCACCACCGTGGCTCACCACACTCCTCACCGCCACGCTCACCACGGTGACTCACCACACTCCTCACCTCAACGCTCACCACCGTGACTCACCACACTCCTCACCGCCACGCTCACCACCGTGGCTCACCACACTCCTCACCTCAACGCTCACCAACGTGACTCGCCACACTCCTCACCACCACCACACTCCTCACCGCCACGCTCACCACCGTGGCTCACCACACTCCTCACCGCCACGCTCACCACGGTGACTCACCACACTCCTCACCTCAACGCTCACCACCGTGACTCACCACACTCCTCACCTCAACGCTCACCACCGTGACTCACCACACTCCTCACCGCCACGCTCACCACCGTGACTCGCCACACTCCTCACCACCACCACACTCCTCACCGCCACGCTCACCACCGTGGCTCACCACACTCCTCACCGCCACGCTCACCACCGTGACTCGCCACACTCCTCACCGCCACGCTCACCAGGCGCGTAGGTGCGTGCTAGCACCACCTTGCCCCAAAGGTCTGCTGAGGCTATGTGGGGGATCTTTGCCTTTGTGCAGGGCCGAACTTCAAGGCGAGCCGTCTGCGGAGGGAGCGAGCGCTCTCCTTCGTGCCCATCAACCTGCACGTGCAGCGGCTGCGTGTGCAGGACGCACACACGCGGCGCGGTACGCTGACGACACGCACACGCAGAGACACGGTGACGACACACACACGCAGAGACACGTGACGACACGCGGCGCGGTACGCTGACGACACGCACACGCAGAGACACGTGACGACACGCACACGCAGAGACACGTGACGACACGCACACACAGAGACACGGGGACGACACGCACACGCAGAGACACGTGACGACACACACACACACAGAGACACGGTGACGACACACACACTCAGAGACACGTGACGACACGCACACACAGAGACACGGGGACGACACGCACACGCAGAGACACGGTGACGACACGCGCACACAGAGACACGTGACGACACACACACACATAGAGACACGGTGACGACACGCCCAGTCGCACGCCGCCAGTACGATGACGCGGGAGACAAAGGCGTCCGTGTGCGGTGCCCCCCAGACTGCACGTACGACGTGGTGACTGTGGGAGCTCCCGCTGCCCACGTGCTCGGCTTCAAGGGCGGGGGGCTGCGGAGTCTGATGGCACGGGGGGCCCGCCTCGGGTGAGGAGGTTCACAGACCCCCCCCCTCTCTCTTCATCACTCACCTCCACTCACCTCGACTCACGACTCACCTACCCTCTCTCACTCTTCTTCCCTCCCCTATCTCTCTATTCTCTCCCTTTCTTCCTCTCCATCATTCTACCCCTCCCCTTGTCTCACTGCCCCCCCCCCCTCCTCTCTCTTCTCTCTCTCCATCTCGTTTGCCCCCCGTTTCAGTTTTCAGTTTCATTCGTTTGGAATAACCCTGTGAGCCGTTCGGCTCTTGATTCGGGTGCAACCGCAACAAACAGTAAAATGACAAGATACATTTACTGTCCGCAAATTGAACCATCCCCTACAAAAACAATTAAATCTTCCAGAAAAAACACCATTTGTTTATACTGCGTACGAAACCGTGCAAAAAAATATCCCATTTTTTTTGTTAGATTACAATAACAATCATAATGCAATTTAGATAAAAAAATGTAATTCTAACTCTATACTACATAAAAAAAAACCTGCCCTAAACTAAACCTTTCTAGAAATTACTAAAATAATTGTAACAGTGATCATAAGAAATGTGATTGAAAGTTAACAATAGCGACATACATTACATATATTACTAGACCTAGCATCCTTCGCTAGCTGCATGAGTCAAATCCATGATAGCAGGAGTAGCAATAGTAGTAGCAGCAGCAGTACACAATAATCAAAATACATGATAATTTCTCGCATTGGTCATCCGTAGCGATAGATTTCATTTCAGGCCACTGAATAGCAATGGCAGCTAGGGTTGTACGACTCCTCTAGAGCAATTTAAAGCTTTCGTGACCGCAGGGATTCATCTTCTTGGTTCTTTCGGTAAAGTCACGTAGAAGGAAAATAATAAAATAATAAAAATAAAACATCATAAAATTTCGATTTAAAGCTTCTTTCGTGACTGCAGGGATTCATCTTCTTGGTGCTTTCGGTAAAGTCACGTAGAAGGAAAATAATAAAATAATAAAAATAAAACATAATAGAATAATTCTCACGACGTTTCGGCCACACAACGCAAGCAGCCGTCTTCAGGTGAAGAACAGGTCTGTCATTCAGACTCTGTCTCCTTAACAGACCTGTTCTTCACCTGAAGACGGCTGCTTGCGTTGTGGCCGAAACGTCGTGAGAATTATTTAATAATGTTTTATTTTTATTATTTTCCTTCTACGCGACTTTACCGAAAGAACCAAGAAGATGAATCCTCTAGAGCAGTTTTGAGTGATGGTCTTGTAGGTCGTGATCAAAGCTGTCTCTCACCCTGTCCCCCCCGCCCCCTCCCAGTGTGTTGGGTGAGCAGGACGAGATGAGGTCTCTGCTACAGCGTCTCTGGAAGCTGAAGCTCCGTTTTGACTCGCACCACGCATCCCTCGCCGCCTCGCCGCTCACCACCGAAGAGCTCTCCACTCACCTCGCTCACCTGGTTGACACGGTGAGGGACGCGACGCCCGCCACACTCGCGCTCACCCACTCGCGCTCACCCACTCGCGCTCACCCACTCGCGCTCACCCACTCGCGCTCACCCCACTCGCGCTCACCCACTCGCGCTCACCCACTCGCACTCACGCTCACCCACTCACGCTCACCCACTCGCACTCACGCTCACCCACTCGCGCTCACCCACTCGCGCTCACCCGCTCGCGCTCACCCCGCTCGCGCTCACACCGCTCGCGCTCACCCGCTCGCGCTCACCCGCTCGCGCTCACCCACTCGCGCTCACCCACTCGCGTTCACCCACTCGCGCTCACCCACTCGCGCTCACCCACTCGCGCTCACCCACTCGCGCTCACCCACTCACGCTCACCCACTTACGCTCACCCACTCGCGCTCACCCACTCACGCTCACCCACTTACGCTCACCCACTCGCGCTCACCCACTCGCGCTCACCCACTCGCGCTCACCCACTCGCGCTCACCCGCTCGCGCTCACCCCACTCGCGCTCACCCACTCGCGCTCACCCACTCGCGCTCACCCACTCGCGCTCACCCGGTCACCCATGGCCGCTAGGCGCCGCGGCCGCTCGCAGTGAGGCTCGCACTCACGCTCGCCCACTCGCACTCACCCGCTTGCACTCTCACACTCACACTCACTCACCCACTCTCACTCACCCACTCACACTCACCCACTCACACTCGTGCTCGCCCACTCTCACTCACCCACTCACACTCTCACACTCACTCACCCACTCTCACTCACCCACTCACACTCACCCACTCACACTCGTGCTCGCCCACTCTCACTCACCCACTCACACTCTCACACTCACACTCACTCACCCACTCTCACTCACCCACTCACACTCACCCACTCACACTCGTGCTCGCCCACTCTCACTCACCCACTCACACTCTCACACTCACACTCACTCACCCACTCTCACTCACCCACTCACACTCACCCACTCACACTCGTGCTCGCCCACTCTCACTCACCCACTTGCACTCGCCCACTCGCACTCACACTCACACACTCACACTCACCCAATTGCTCACCCACTCTCACTCACACTCTCACTCACCCCACTCACACTCACCCACTCACTCTCACTCACACTCTCACTCACCCACTCGCACTCTCACTCACACTCTCACTCACCCACTCGCACTCTCACTCACACTCTCACTCACCCACTCGCACTCACCCACGCTCACTCACCCACTCTCACTAACCCACTCTCACTCACCCACTCACCCACTCACACTCTCACTCACCCACTCACTCACACTCTCACTCACCCACTCACCCACTCACCCACTCGCACTCACCCACTCTCACTCACCCACTCACCCACTCTCACTCTCACTCACCCACTCACTCACACTCTCACTCACCCACTCACCCACTCGCACTCACCCACTCTCACTCACCCACTCACCCACTCTCACTCACCCACTCACCCACTCTCACTCACCCACTCACACTCACCCACTCGCGCTCACCCACTCACACTCTCACCCCCCACCCCGTCACACCCCCCTTCCTCCCGCACCCCACAGACGCAGCAGCTGGTGTCGCTGTGTGAGCGGGAAGCGGTGTGTGATGCCGTGTTGCGGCTGGCGCGGAGCGAGAGCCAGGAGACCAGACTCTCTGCCACAACCGCCGCCGCCGCCGCCGCCGCCGCCGGCTCATCCACAAGCTCCACGCTGCGGGTGGCGTCACGCCGTGAATGGGTGAGTGGGTGTGTGTGAGCGAGCGTTGTTATCAGAGTTGGTGTGTGTGTGGGGAGCGGTGGTGCAGCGGTTAGCGCTGCGCCGCGCCGCGAAGCCGGCGACGCGAGTTCCATTCCTGAGTGAGTGAGGAGTGAGTGTGTACTCACTCTGTGTGTGTACTCACTCTGTGTGTGCACTCACTCTGTGTGTACTCACTCTGTGTGTACTCACTCTGTGTGTGCACTCACTCTGTGTGTGCACTCACTCTGTGTGAGTACTCACTCTGTGTGTACTCACTCTGTGTGTGTACTCACTCTGTGTGTGCACTCACTCTGTGTGTGCACTCACTCTGTGTGTACTCACTCTGTGTGTACTCACTCTGTGTGTACTCACTCTGTGTGTACTCACTCTGTGTGTACTCACTCTGTGTGTGCACTCACTCTGTGTGTGCACTCACTCTGTGTGTACTCACTCTGTGTGCACTCACTCTGTGTGCACTCACTCTGTGTGTACTCACTCTGTGTGTACTCACTCTGTGTGTACTCACTCTGTGTGTGCACTCACTCTGTGTGTGCACTCACTCTGTGTGTACTCACTCTGTGTGCACTCACTCTGTGTGCACTCACTCTGTGTGTGTACTCACTCTGTGTGTGCACTCACTCTGTGTGTACTCACTCTGTGTGCACTCACTCTGTGTGTGCACTCACTCTGTGTGTACTCACTCTGTGTGTACTCACTCTGTGTGTACTCACTCTGTGTGTGCACTCACTCTGTGTGTACTCACTCTGTGTGTACTCACTCTGTGTGTACTCACTCTGTGTGTGCACTCACTCTGTGTGTGCACTCACTCTGTGTGTACTCACTCTGTGTGCACTCACTCTGTGTGCACTCACTCTGTGTGTGTACTCACTCTGTGTGTGTACTCACTCTGTGTGTGCACTCACTCTGTGTGTGTACTCACTCTGTGTGTGTACTCACTCTGTGTGTGTACTCACTCTGTGTGTGCACTCACTCTGTGTGTGCACTCACTCTGTGTGTGTACTCACTCTGTGTGCGCACTCACTCTGTGTGCGCACTCACTCTGTGTGTGTACTCACTCTGTGTGTGCACTCACTCTGTGTGTGCACTCACTCTGTGTGTGTACTCACTCTGTGTGCGCACTCACTCTGTGTGTGCACTCACTCTGTGTGTGCACTCACTCTGTGTGTGCACTCTGTGTGTGTACTCACTCTGTGTGCGCACTCACTCTGTGTGCGCACTCACTCTGTGTGTGTACTCACTCTGTGTGTGCACTCACTCTGTGTGTGCACTCACTCTGTGTGTGTACTCACTCTGTGTGTGCACTCACTCTGTGTGTGTACTCACTCTGTGTGTGTACTCACTCTGTGTGTGCACTCACTCTGTGTGTACTCACTCTGTGTGTGATCTCACTCTGTGTGTGCACTCACTCTGTGTGTGTACTCACTCTGTGTGTGTACTCACTCTGTGTGTGCACTCACTCTGTGTGTGCACTCACTCTGTGTGTGTACTCACTCTGTGTGTGCACTCACTCTGTGTGTGTACTCACTCTGTGTGTGTACTCACTCTGTGTGTGCACTCACTCTGTGTGTGCACTCACTCTGTGTGTGTACTCACTCTGTGTGTGTACTCACTCTGTGTGTGTACTCACTCTGTGTGTGTACTCACTCTGTGTGTGTACTCACTCTGTGTGTGTACTCACTCTGTGTGTGCACTCACTCTGTGTGTGCACTCACTCTGCGTGTGCACTCTGTGTGTGTACTCACTCTGTGTGTGTACTCACTCTGTGTGTGCACTCTGTGTGTGTACTCACTCTGTGTGTACACTCACTCTGTGTGTGCACTCACTCTGTGTGTGTACTCACTCTGTGTGTGCACTCACTCTGTGTGTGTACTCACTCTGTGTGTGTACTCACTCTGTGTGTGTACTCACTCTGTGTGTGCACTCACTCTGTGTGTGTACTCACTCTGTGTGTGCACTCACTCTGTGTGTGCACTCACTCTGCGTGTGCACTCTGTGTGTGTACTCACTCTGTGTGTACACTCACTCTGTGTGTGCACTCTGTGTGTGCACTCACTCTGTGAGTGCACTCACTCTGTGTGTGCACTCACTCTGTGTGTGCACTCACTCTGTGTGTGCACTCTGTGTGTGTGTACTCACTCTGTGTGTGCACTCACTCTGTGTGTGCACTCACTCTGTGTGTGCACTCTGTGTGTGCACTCACTCTGTGAGTGCACTCACTCTGTGTGTGCACTCACTGTGTGTGTGCACTCACTCTGTGTGTGCACTCACTCTGTGTGTGCACTCTGTGTGTGTACTCACTCTGTGTGTGCACTCACTCTGTGTGTGCACTCTGTGTGTGCACTCACTCTGTGAGTGCACTCTGTGTGTGCACTCACTCTGTGTGTGCACTCACTCTGTGTGCACTCACTCTGTGTGTGCACTCACTCTGTGAGTGCACTCTGTGTGTGCACTCACTCTGTGTGTGTACTCACTCTGTGAGTGCACTCTGTGTGTGCACTCACTCTGTGTGTGCACTCACTCTGTGTGTGCACTCTGTGTGTGCACTCACTCTGTGAGTGCACTCTGTGTGTGCACTCACTCTGTGTGTGTACTCACTCTGTGTGTGCACTCTGTGTGTGTACTCACTCTGTGTGTACTCACTCTGTGTGTGCACTCACTCTGTGTGTGCACTCACTCTGTGTGTGCACTCACTCTGTGTGTGCACTCACTCTGTGTGTGCACTCTGTGTGTGCACTCACTCTGTGAGTGCACTCTGTGTGTGCACTCACTCTGTGAGTGCACTCACTCTGTGTGTGCACTCACTGTGTGTGTGCACTCTGTGTGTGCACTCACTCTGTGTGTACACTCACTCTGTGTGTGCACTCTGTGTGTGCACTCACTGTGTGTGTGCACTCTGTGTGTGCACTCACTCTGTGAGTGCACTCACTCTGTGTGTGCACTCACTGTGTGTGTGCACTCTGTGTGTGCACTCACTCTGTGTGTACACTCACTCTGTGTGTGCACTCTGTGTGTGCACTCACTCTGTGAGTGCACTCTGTGTGTGCACTCACTCTGTGTGTGCACTCACTGTGTGTGTGCACTCTGTGTGTGCTCACTCTGTGTGTACTCACTCTGTGTGTACTCACTCTGTGTGTGCACTCACTCTGTGTGTGCACTCACTCTGTGTGTGTACTCTGTGTGTGTACTCACTCTGTGTGTGTACTCACTCTGTGTGTGTACTCACTCTGTGTGTGTACTCACTCTGTGAGTGCACTCACTCTGTGTGTGCACTCACTCTGTGTGTGCACTCTGTGTGTGCTCACTCTGTGTGTACTCACTCTCTGTGTGTACTCACTCTGTGTGTGCACTCACTCTGTGTGTGCACTCACTCTGTGTGTGTACTCACTCTGTGTGTGCACTCACTCTGTGTGCACTCACTCTGTGTGCACTCACTCTGTGTGTGCACTCACTCTGTGTGTGTACTCACTCTGTGTGTGCACTCACTCTGTGTGTGTACTCACTCTGTGTGTACTCACTCTGTGTGTACTCACTCTGTGTGTGCACTCACTCTGTGTGCACTCACTCTGTGTGCACTCACTGTGTGTGTGCACTCACTCTGTGTGCACTCACTCTGTGTGCACTCACTCTGTGTGTACTCACTCTGTGTGTACTCACTCTGTGTGTGCACTCACTCTGTGTGTGTACTCACTCTGTGTGCACTCACTCTGTGTGCACTCACTGTGTGTGTGCACTCACTCTGTGTGTGTACTCACTCTGTGTGTGCACTCACTCTGTGTGTGTACTCACTCTGTGTGTACTCACTCTGTGTGTACTCACTCTGTGTGTGCACTCACTCTGTGTGCACTCACTCTGTGTGCACTCACTCTGTGTGTGCACTCACTCTGTGTGCACTCACTCTGTGTGTGCACTCACTCTGTGTGTACTCACTCTGTGTGTGTACTCACTCTGTGTGTGCACTCACTCTGTGTGCACTCACTCTGTGTGTGCACTCACTCTGTGTGTGCACTCACTCTGTGTGTGTACTCACTCTGTGTGCACTCACTCTGTGTGTGCACTCACTCTGTGTGCACTCACTCTGTGTGTGCACTCACTCTGTGTGCACTCACTCTGTGTGCACTCACTCTGTGTGTGCACTCACTCTGTGTGCACTCACTCTGTGTGTGCACTCACTCTGTGTGCACTCACTCTGTGTGTACTCACTCTGTGTGTGTACTCACTCTGTGTGTGCACTCACTCTGTGTGTGCACTCACTCTGTGTGCACTCACTCTGTGTGTGCACTCACTCTGTGTGCACTCACTCTGTGTGCACTCACTCTGTGTGTGCACTCACTCTGTGTGTGCACTCACTCTGTGTGCACTCACTCTGTGTGTGCACTCACTCTGTGTGCACTCACTCTGTGTGCACTCACTCTGTGTGCACTCACTCTGTGTGCACTCACTCTGTGTGTGCACTCACTCTGTGTGCACTCACTCTGTGTGTGCACTCACTCTGTGTGCACTCACTCTGTGTGCACTCACTCTGTGTGTGTGCTCACTCTGTGTGTGTACTCTGTGTGTGCACTCACTCTGTGTGTGCACTCACTCTGTGTGTGTACTCACTCTGTGTGTGCACTCACTCTGTGTGTGTGCTCACTCTGTGTGCACTCACTCTGTGTGTGTACTCACTCTGTGTGTGCACTCACTCTGTGTGTGCACTCACTCTGTGTGTGTGCTCACTCTGTGTGTGTACTCTGTGTGTGCACTCACTCTGTGTGTGCACTCACTCTGTGTGTGCACTCACTCTGTGTGTGCACTCACTGTGTGTGTGCACTCACTCTGTGTGTGCACTCACTCTGTGTGTGCACTCACTCTGTGTGTGCACTCACTCTGTGTGCACTCACTCTGTGTGTGTACTCACTCTGTGTGTGTACTCTGTGTGTGCACTCACTCTGTGTGTGCACTCACTGTGTGTGTGCACTCACTCTGTGTGTGCACTCACTCTGTGTGCACTCACTCTGTGTGTGTACTCACTCTGTGTGCACTCACTCTGTGTGCACTCACTGTGTGTGTGCACTCACTCTGTGTGTGCACTCACTCTGTGTGCACTCACTCTGTGTGTGCACTCACTCTGTGTGTGCACTCACTCTGTGTGTGCACTCACTCTGTGTGTGTACTCTGTGTGTGTACTCACTCTGTGTGTGCACTCACTCTGTGTGTGTACTCACTCTGTGTGTGTACTCACTCTGCGTGTGCACTCACTCTGTGTGTGTACTCACTCTGTGTGTACTCACTCTGTGTGTACTCACTCTGTGTGTGCACTCACTCTGTGTGTGTACTCACTCTGTGTGTGCACTCACTCTGTGTGCACTCACTCTGTGTGCACTCACTGTGTGTGTGCACTCACTCTGTGTGTACTCACTCTGTGTGCACTCACTCTGTGTGTGCACTCACTGTGTGTGTGCACTCACTCTGTGTGTACTCACTCTGTGTGCACTCACTGTGTGTGCACTCACTCTGTGTGTACTCACTCTGTGTGTGCACTCACTGTGTGTGTGCACTCACTCTGTGTGTGCACTCACTCTGTGTGTACTCACTCTGTGTGTGCACTCACTGTGTGTGTGCACTCACTCTGTGTGCACTCACTCTGTGTGCACTCACTCTGTGTGTGCACTCACTGTGTGTGTGCACTCACTCTGTGTGTGTACTCACTCTGTGTGTGCACTCTGTGTGTGCACTCACTCTGTGTGTGCACTCACTCTGTGTGTGCACTCTGTGTGTACTCACTCTGTGTGTACTCACTCTGTGTGCACTCACTCTGTGTGTGCACTCTGTGTGTACTCACTCTGTGTGTGTACTCACTCTGTGTGTGTACTCACTCTGCGTGTGTACTCACTCTGTGTGTGCACTCACTCTGTGTGTGCACTCACTCTGTGTGTGCACTCACTCTGTGTGTGTGCTCACTCTGTGTGTGCACTCACTCTGTGTGTGCACTCACTCTGTGTGTGCACTCACTCTGTGTGTGCACTCTGTGTGTGCACTCACTCTGTGTGTGCACTCACTCTGTGTGTGTACTCACTCTGTGTGTGCACTCACTCTGTGTGTGCACTCTGTGTGTGCACTCACTCTGTGTGCACTCACTGTGTGTGTGCACTCTGTGTGTGCACTCACTCTGTGTGTGCACTCACTCTGTGTGTGCACTCACTCTGTGTGTGTACTCACTCTGTGTGTGTACTCTGTGTGTACTCACTCTGTGTGTGTACTCACTCTGTGTGTGCACTCACTCTGTGTGTGTACTCACTCTGTGTGTGCACTCACTCTGTGTGTGTACTCTGTGTGTACTCACTCTGTGTGTGTACTCACTCTGTGTGTGCACTCACTCTGTGTGTGCACTCACTCTGTGTGTGCACTCACTCTGTGTGTGTACTCTGTGTGTACTCACTCTGTGTGTGTACTCACTCTGTGTGTGCACTCACTCTGTGTGTGTACTCACTCTGTGTGTGCACTCACTCTGTGTGTGCACTCACTCTGTGTGTGTACTCACTCTGTGTGTACTCACTCTGTGTGTGTACTCACTCTGTGTGTGTACTCACTCTGTGTGTACTCACTCTGTGTGTACTCACTCTGTGTGTGCACTCACTCTGTGTGTGCACTCACTCTGTGTGTGCACTCACTCTGTGTGTGCACTCACTCTGTGTGTGCACTCACTCTGTGTGTGTACTCACTCTGTGTGTGTACTCACTCTGTGTGTGTACTCACTCTGTGTGTGTACTCACTCTGTGTGTGCACTCACTCTGTGTGTGCACTCACTCTGTGTGTGCACTCACTCTGTGTGTGTACTCACTCTGTGTGTGCACTCACTCTGTGTGTGTACTCTGTGTGCACTCACTCTGTGTGTGTACTCACTCTGTGTGTGCACTCACTCTGTGTGTGCACTCACTCTGTGTGTGCACTCACTCTGTGTGTGTACTCACTCTGTGTGTGTACTCTGTGTGTGTACTCACTCTGTGTGTGCACTCACTCTGTGTGTTCACACTCTGTGTGTGTACTCACTCTGTGTGTGCACACACTCTGTGTGTGCACTCACTCTGTGTGTGTACTCACTCTGTGTGTGTACTCACTCTGTGTGTGCACTCACTCTGCGTGTGTACTCACTCTGTGTGTGCACTCACTCTGTGTGTGCACACACTCTGTGTGTGCACTCTGTGTGTGTACTCACTCTGTGTGTGTACTCACTCTGTGTGTGCACTCACTCTGTGTGTGCACTCACTCTGTGTGTGTACTCACTCTGTGTGTGCACTCACTCTGTGTGTGTGTTCACACTCTGTGTGTGCACTCACTCTGTGTGTACTCACTCTGTGTGTGCACTCACTCTGTGTGTGTGTACTCACTCTGTGTGTGCACTCACTCTGTGTGTGTGTTCACACTCTGTGTGTGCACTCACTCTGTGTGTGTGTTCACACTCTGTGTGTGCACTCACTCTGTGTGTGTGTTCACACTCTGTGTGTGCACTCACTCTGTGTGTGTGTTCACACTCTGTGTGTGCACTCACTCTGTGTGTGTACTCACTCTGTGTGTGTGTACTCACTCTGTGTGTGTTTGTACTTAGAGGCTGTTGCTGAGCAGAGTGGAGGAGGAGCTGGAATTGCTGTTGCTGAGTTCAGGACCTGAACACGGTAAGGACGGTGTGTGTGGTGCAGCAGTGGGGCACGCTGTGGTGCAGCAGTGGGGCACGCTGTGGTGCAGCAGTGGGGCACGTTGTGGTGCAGCAGTGGGGCACGCTGTGGTGCAGCAGTGGGGCACGCTGTGGTGCAGCAGTGGGGCACGCTGTGGTGCAGCAGTGAGCACGCTGTGGTGCAGCAGTGAGCACGCTGTGGTGCAGCAGTGGGCACGCTGTGGTGCAGCAGTGAGCACGCTGTGGTGCAGCAGTGAGCACGCTGTGGTGCAGCAGTGGGCACGCTGTGGTGCAGCAGTGGGGCACGCCGTGGTGCAGCAGTGGGGCACGCCGTGGTGCAGCAGTGGGGCACGCTGTGGTGCAGCAGTGAGCACGCTGTGGTGCAGCAGTGAGCACGCTGTGGTGCAGCAATGAGCACGCTGTGGTGCAGCAGTGGGGCACGCTGTGGTGCAGCAGTGAGCACGCTGTGGTGCAGCAGTGAGCACGCTGTGGTGCAGCAGTGGGCACGCTGTTGTGCAGCAGTGAGCACGCTGTGGTGCAGCAGTGGGGCACGCTGTGGTGCAGCAGTGGGGCACGCTGTTGTGCAGCAGTGGGCACGCTGTGGTGCAGCAGTGAGCACGCTGTGGTGCAGCAGTGGGGCATGCTGTTGTGCAGCAGTGGGCACGCTGTTGTGCAGCAGTGGGCACGCTGTGGTGCAGCAGTGGGGCACGCTGTGGTGCAGCAGTGAGCACGCTGTGGTGCAGCAGTGAGCACGTTGTGGTGCAGCAGTGGGCACGCTGTGGTGCAGCAGTGAGCACGCTGTTGTGCAGCAGTGGGGCACGCTGTGGTGCAGCAGTGGGCACGCCGTGGTGCAGCAGTGAGCACGCTGTGGTGCAGCAGTGGGCACGCTGTGGTGCAGCAGTGGGCACGCTGTGGTGCAGCAGTGGGGCACGCTGTGGTGCAGCAGTGAGCACGCCGTGGTGCAGCAGTGGGGCACGATGTGGTGCAGCAGTGGGCACGCTGTGGTGCAGCAGTGGGGCACGCTGTGGTGCAGCAGTGGGGCACGCTGTTGTGCAGCAGTGGGCACGCTGTGGTGCAGCAGTGAGCACGCTGTGGTGCAGCAGTGGGGCATGCTGTTGTGCAGCAGTGGGCACGCTGTTGTGCAGCAGTGGGCACGCTGTGGTGCAGCAGTGGGGCACGCTGTGGTGCAGCAGTGAGCACGCTGTGGTGCAGCAGTGAGCACGTTGTGGTGCAGCAGTGGGCACGCTGTGGTGCAGCAGTGAGCACGCTGTGGTGCAGCAGTGGGGCATGCTGTTGTGCAGCAGTGGGCACGCTGTTGTGCAGCAGTGGGCACGCTGTGGTGCAGCAGTGGGGCATGCTGTTGTGCAGCAGTGGGCACGCTGTTGTGCAGCAGTGGGCACGCTGTGGTGCAGCAGTGGGGCACGCTGTGGTGCAGCAGTGAGCACGCTGTGGTGCAGCAGTGAGCACGTTGTGGTGCAGCAGTGGGCACGCTGTGGTGCAGCAGTGAGCACGCTGTGGTGCAGCAGTGGGGCATGCTGTTGTGCAGCAGTGGGCACGCTGTTGTGCAGCAGTGGGCACGCTGTGGTGCAGCAGTGGGGCACGCTGTGGTGCAGCAGTGAGAACGCTGTGGTGCAGCAGTGAGCACGTTGTGGTGCAGCAGTGGGCACGCTGTGGTGCAGCAGTGAGCACGCTGTTGTGCAGCAGTGGGGCACGCTGTGGTGCAGCAGTGGGCACGCCGTGGTGCAGCAGTGAGCACGCTGTGGTGCAGCAGTGGGCACGCTGTGGTGCAGCAGTGGGCACGCTGTGGTGCAGCAGTGGGGCACGCTGTGGTGCAGCAGTGAGCACGCCGTGGTGCAGCAGTGGGGCACGATGTGGTGCAGCAGTGGGCACGCTGTGGTGCAGCAGTGGGGCACGCTGTGGTGCAGCAGTGGGCACGCTGTGGTGCAGCAGTGGGCACGCTGTGGTGCAGCAGTGGGGCACGCTGTGGTGCAGCAGTGGGGCACGATGTGGTGCAGCAGTGGGGCACGCCGTGGTGCAGCAGTGGGGCACGCCGTGTTGCAGCAGTGGGCACGCTGTGGTGCAGCAGTGGGGCACGCTGTTGTGCAGCAGTGGGCACGCTGTGGTGCAGCAGTGGGCACGCTGTTGTGCAGCAGTGGGCACGCTGTGGTGCAGCAGTGGGGCACGCTGTGGTGCAGCAGTGAGCATGCTGTGGTGCAGCAGTGAGCACGTTGTGGTGCAGCAGTGGGGCACGCTGTGGTGCAGCAGTGAGCACGCTGTAGTGCAGCAGTGGGCACGCTGTGGTGCAGCAGTGGGGCACGCTGTGGTGCAGCAGTGAGCATGCTGTGGTGCAGCAGTGAGCACGTTGTGGTGCAGCAGTGGGGCACGCTGTGGTGCAGCAGTGGGCACGCTGTTGTGCAGCAGTGTGCACGCTGTGGTGCAGCAGTGAGCAGGCTGTTGTGCAGCAGTGGGGCACGCCGTGGTGCAGCAGTGGGGCACGCTGTGGTGCAGCAGTGGGCACGCCGTGGTGCAGCAGTGAGCACGCTGTGGTGCAGCAGTGGGCACGCTGTGGTGCAGCAGTGGGGCACGCTGTGGTGCAGCAGTGAGCACGCTGTGGTGCAGCAGTGAGCACGCTGTGGTGCAGCAGTGGGGCACGCTGTGTTGCAGCAGTGGGCACGCTGTGGTGCAGCAGTGGGGCACGCTGTGGTGCAGCAGTGGGCACGCTGTTGTGCAGCAGTGGGGCACGCTGTGGTGCAGCAGTGAGCACGCTGTGTTGCAGCAGTGAGCACGCAGTGGTGCAGCAGTGAGCACGCAGTGGTGCAGCAGTGGGGCACGCTGTGGTGCAGCAGTGAGCACGCTGTGGTGCAGCAGGGAGCACGCTGTGGTGCAGCAGTGAGCACGCAGTGGTGCAGCAGTGAGCACGCAGTGGTGCAGCAGTGGGGCACGCTGTGGTGCAGCAGTGAGCACGCTGTGGTGCAGCAGTGAGCACGCTGTGGTGCAGCAGTGGGGCACGCTGCGCTTCTAGCACGTCAACATCAGCATTTGAGAGAGACACAGGTGGCTGGGCGTGGCGGTGCGGGCCACGTCGCCCTCTCGTGTGCCGTGCCGGCCTTGATCGGGCGCTGCTACCAGCACTTGGCCTGTACAGCCTGTGTGGGCTACATGGGGGGTCTTTGTCTTGTGTGTCTGCGTGTGCAGACCTGCGTACGGGGAGCGGTGGTGCAGCGGTTAGCGCCACGCTGCGGTGACGATTATCTGAACCGGTCCTGGGCCTCCCCTTAGGTTGACTCGGCCTTAAATGAGTAGCTGGTGCAGTGTGTAAACATCGCCACCGGGGAGACAAAGGCGGCCGGGCGTGGTGCTGGCCACCCACCCCCTCGTGTGACTGCGCCGGCCTTCATAGGTGCTCGCTAACAGCACTTGCCCCAACAGTCTGTCACAGGCTACGCGGGGGACCTTTGTCTTTGCAGACCTGCGTGCACGCGTGTCGCTGCTGGCGCCCCGCGTGTGCGCCGCGTGCGATGGCGCTTGCCGGGCCCTGCTGGCGATCGCCCTGGAGAGCGAAGCCTGCTGGGGCTCATCGCTGAGCCAACGGCGAGACGTCGTCGATTCCCACACCGTGAGCCACCGCCACCGACACCCCCCCCGCTCATTGCCACCCACCACCCCCCCCGCTCACCGCCACCCACCACCCCCCACCCCCGCTCACCGCCACCCACCACCCCCCCACCCCGCTCACCGCCACCCACCACCCCCCCCGCTCACCACCACCCACCACCCCCCACCCCGCTCACCGCCACCCACCACCCCCCACCCCGCTCACCGCCACCCACCACCCCCCACCCCGCTCACCGCCACCCACCACCCCCCCACCCCGCTCACCGCCACCCACCACCCCCCACCCCGCTCACCGCCACCCACCACCCCCCCCGCTCACCGCCACCCACCACCCCCCACCCCGCTCACCGCCACCCACCACCCCCCACCCCGCTCACCGCCACCCACCACCCCCCACCCCGCTCACCGCCACCCACCACCCCCCACCCCGCTCACCGCCACCCACCACCCCCCCGCTCACCGCCACCCACCACCCCCCCACCCCGCTCACCGCCACCCACCACCCCCCACCCCGCTCACCGCCACCCACCACCCCCCACCCCGCTCACCGCCACCCACCACCCCCCCACCCCGCTCACCGCCACCCCACCACCCCCCCGCTCACCGCCACCCACCACCCCCCCACCCCGCTCACCGCCACCCACCACCCCCCCACCCCGCTCACCGCCACCCACCACCCCCCACCCCGCTCACCGCCACCCACCACCCCCCCACCCCGCTCACCGCCACCCACCACCCCCCACCCCGCTCACCGCCACCCACCACCCCCCACCCCGCTCACCGCCACCCACCACCCCCCACCCCGCTCACCGCCACCCACCACCCCCCCCGCTCACCGCCACCCACCACCCCCCACCCCGCTCACCGCCACCCACCACCCCCCCGCTCACCGCCACCCACCACCCCCCCGCTCACCGCCACCCACCACCCCCCCCGCTCACCGCCACCCACCACCCCCCACCCCGCTCACCGCCACCCACCACCCCACCGCTCACTGACACCCACCACCCCGCTCACAGCCACCTTTGTCTCCCCGCCTCATGAGCACCACGGTGGCTAGGAGATGTTAACTACCTCGCCTGGTCTACAGGAGGTTGTGGGCTCGATCCCGACCCTGATGATGTCTGCTGCTGTATATTTGGAGTTTGCGTGTCTCTCTCTCCCCCCGTGGTGAGATGTTAACTACCTCGCCTGGTCTACAGGAGGCCGTGGGTTCGATCCCGACCCTGACGCCTGCTGCTGTATATTTGGAGTTTGCGTATCTCTCTCTCTCCCCGTGGTGAGATGTTAACTACCTTGCCCGGTATGCGGGTGGTCGTGGCTACGTGATCACCCACCCCCCTCTCACCTGCCACCTTTGTATCATCATCCTCATCACTGGCTTCGCGACCCCAACCCTCGTCTCTCCCTGATCGCTGGCTTCATGACTCCCCCCCCCCCCACACCTCCGTCTTTGTCTCCCTCCCCAGCTGTCGGCGCTGGTGGTGGGTTGCGTGCTGCGACTGCGTGCGGGTCTCGGCGACGCGGCGTTCCTGCAGCAGCTGCAGCACGCTGGCCTCCTCGTGTGCTTCGAGAGCCTCCTGAGCACCTACGGTGAGTACCCACCTATCCTCAAACTCTGTGCAAGGCCCCACCAAGATACTGTGGTACGGGAGCTCTTGTTTTCAGGAGCGAACTGGCGATCACGAATGACGGCTCGGCAACGTGTCACGTGGACATTTGTAGCAGCAGCAGCCAAATACTATGAAAGCGGTGACGTTGACTCTGAACGTAGAGGGGAAAAACTGGAGGACCCGGAGAAAAATCCACACCACCACGGAGAGAGAGGGAGAGACACGCAAACTCCAAATATACCACAGGCATCAGGGTCGGGATCGAACCCACGATCTCCTGTAGACCAGGCGAGGTAGTTAACATCTCACCACGGAGAGAGACACGCAAACTCCACATATACCGCAGGCATCAGGGTCGGGATCGAACCCACGACCTCCTGTATACCAGGCGAGGTAGTTAACATCTCACCACGGGGAGAGAGAGACACGCAAACTCAAAATACACAGCAGCAGGCGTCAGGGTCGGGATCGAACCCACGACCTCCTGTATACCAGGCGAGGTAGTTAACATCTCACCACGGGGAGAGAGAGACACGCAAACTCCAAATATACAGCAGCAAACGTCAGGGTCGGGATCGAACCCACGACCTCCTGTAGACCAGGCGAGGTAGTTAACATCTCACCACACAGAGAGAGAGAGACACGCAAACTCCAAATATACAGCAGCAGGCGTCAGGGTCTGGATCGAACCCACGACCTCCTGCATACCAGGCGAGGTAGTTAACATCTTACCATGGGGAGAGAGAGACACGCAAACTCCAAATATGCAGCAGCAGGCGTCAGGGTCTGGATCGAACCCACGACCTCCTGCATACCAGGCGAGGTAGTTAACATCTTACCATGGGGAGAGAGAGACACGCAAACTCCAAATATGCAGCAGCAGGCGTCAGGGTCTGGATCGAACCCACGACCTCCTGCATACCAGGCGAGGTAGTGTTATCTTGCGGTACCCCCGTCACACCAGGTGCCCGAGAATGTTGTGCACGCTGCAGCTCGCTAACGCTTTTGCCAGACGTCCCGTAGAGTAGCGAGTCGCACTAATCGAGCCTTGCTGATACCGTGTTAGTTGGCTATGTGACGACTCAATAGTGGTCGAATGTGCCCCACCCGCCTTCCTCTCGCTGCCTCCCACTCTGTCTCTCTCTGTCTGTCTGTCTCTCGCCGTGCGTAGGGGATGAGCAGGCGATGCTGGAGGACATGGCAGTGTCCGTGATGGACCTGTCTCACCGCGTCTCCCTGCGTCTCACCCTGTCGCCTCCCGGCTCCGAGGGGGACAGCCTGCTGCCGTCTCTGACAGAGGACGGGTAACTCGCACGCGCACGCAGTACAAAGATAAAGATCCCCCGCGTAGCCTCAACAGACTGTAGGGGCAAGTGCTGTTAGCGAGCAGCACCGATGAAGGCCGGAACGGCGCACGAGGGGGTGGGTGGCCATCACCACGCCCGGCCGCCTTTGTCTCCCCAGTGGCGATATTAACACGCCGCACCAGCTACTCAATTGAGGCTGAGTCGACCTAGGTGAGGCCCAGCACCGGTTCAGATAATCGTCACGGGTGTTGACGGCTGTGAGTGGGAATCGAACTCGGGTCGCCGGGTTCGCAGCGCAGCGTGGCGCTAACCCCCTGTGCCATCGCTGCCCACGCACACAGTACATGCACGCACGAACACGTGGTACACGCGCGGTACACACGCAGTACACATGCAGTACACACACAGTACACATGCAGCACACATACCGTACACACGCGGTACACACGCGGCACACACAGCACACGCACACAGCACACACACACAGCACACACACGCAGCACACACGCAGTACACGCAGCACACACGCAGTACACGCGCAGCACACACGCGGCAATACTCTCATCACGCGGCGCGTGCGGTGCGCGCAGGGAGGGCTGCGTGGTGAGCGTCCCTCTGCCCGCGGCGATGTTCCGCACGCTGCCCGAGCCCCTGAGAGACGGGGCCTTAGTCCCCGTCAGCAGCGCACTCTTCAGCATCGGCATCAACGAGCAGCAGACACTTGTCGAAAGGCGAGTCGCTCGCTCGCTCCACCACCTCGCTCCACCACCTCGCTCGCTCGCTCCACCACCTCGCTCCACCACCTCGCTCGCTCGCTCCACCACCTCGCTCCACCACCTCGCTCCACCACCTCGCTCGCTCGCTCCACCACCTCGCTCCACCACCTCGCTCGCTCGCTCCACCACCCACCACCTCGACCCCCACCAACCACCTCGCCCCCCACCCACCACGTCGCTCGCCCACCCACCACCTGTGTGTGTGTGTCTCTGTGTGTCTCTGTGTGTGTGTCTCTGTGTGTGAGTGTCTCTGTGTGTGTGTCTCTGTGTGAGTGTCTCTGTGTGTGTGTCTCTGTGTGTGCGGTGTCTCTGTGTGTGTCTCTGTGTGTGAGTGTCTCTGTGTGTGTGGTGGCTCTGTGTCTCAGTGTCTCCATGTCTTTGCACGTGGTGTCCGTGCGCGTCTCCGTGTCTCCGCGTGTAGGTTTCATGGGGACACGTCTCTGCAAGAGCAGCTGTGTGTTGAGAGCTGTGAGCGTCTGCGTGCCTACCACAAGCTTGCGTGCGCCTACCTGCCCTCCCGTGAGTAGCTCCCCGTACCTGCACGTGTGTGTGTATGTACCTGTGCATGTGTGTGCGTGTGTACCTGTGCGCGTGTGTGCGTGTGTACCTGTGCGCGTGTGTGCGTGTGTACCTGTGCATGTGTGAGCGTGTGTACTTGTGCGCGTGTGTGTGTGTGTACCTGTGCATGTGTGTGCGTGTGTACCTGTGCGCGTGTGTGTGTATGTACCTGTGCATGTGTGTGTGTGTACCTGTGCGCGTGTGTGTGTGTGTACCTGTGCATGTGTGAGCGTGTGTACCTGTGCGCGTGTGTGTGTGTGTGTACCTGTGCATGTGTGTGTGTGTGTGTGTACCTGTGCGCGTGTGTGTGTGTGTACCTGTGCATGTGTGTGCGTGTGTACCTGTGCGCGTGTGTGCGCGTGTACCTGTGCATGTGTGAGCGTGTGTACCTGTGCGCGTGTGTGTGTGTGTACCTGTGCGCGTGTGTGTGTGTGTACCTGTGCGCGTGTGTGTGTGTGTACCTGTGCGCGTGTGTGCGTGTGTGCGTGTGCGCGTGTGTGCGTGTGTGCGTGTACGGCCGGGCGTGGTGCTGGCCACCCACCGTCCTTGTGCGCAGAGCCGGCCATCATAGGTGCTTGCTAACAGCACTTGCCCCAACAGTCTGTTCAGGCCATATGGGGTATCTTTGTCTGTGTGTGTGGGGAGCGGTGGTTTAGCGGTTAGCGCTACGCTGCGCTACGAACCCGGTGACGTGGGTTCGATTCCCGCTCACGGCCAACACCAGTGACGATTATATGAACCGGTCCTGGGCCTCCCCTTGGTTGACTCAGCCTTAAATGAGTACCCGGTGCGGTGTGTAGTAAACATCGCCACTGGGGAGACAAAGGCGGCCGGGCGCGGCGCTGTCCACCCACCCCCTTGTTTGCCGTGCCGGCCTTCATAGGTGCTCGCTAACAGCACTTGCCCCAACAGTCTGTTCAGGCTACACGGGGGATCTTTGTTTTTTTTTCTTCGTGTGTGTCTGCACCTGGGGAGTGGTAACGCAGCGGCTACCGCGCCGTTCTCTACGAACCCGTCGACCCGAATTCTATTCCCGCTCGCGGCCAACACCGGTGACGATTACCCGTCCCGGTCGCGGGCCTCCCTGGGCGCGGCAAAAGTCGGCACGACCTCCTGTAGACCAGGCGAGGTAGTTAACATCTCACCACGGAGAGAGAGAGAGACGCAAACTCCAAATATACAGCAGCAGGCGTCGTCAGGGTCGGGATCGAACCCACGACCTCACCACGCCACCCACGTCGCACGCGCCCCAACCGGTCCGTCAAGGCTACGTGTGGGGGGGTCGGGGGCCGGGGTGGGGGGACCTTTGTCTTTGCAGCGGAGCCGCGGGGCGACGCTCCCCCCCCCTGGCTGCTGGCGCCCCCTCCCGGAGCTGCTGGAGGAGCTCGCCAAGTCGGCCGCCTCTCGGCGCAACAAGAACGTGCACGTCCTGCAGGTGGCCGCACAGGTGAGGGCCGCCCCCTGGACTCCCCCCCCCCCTCACCTTGCCACCCCTCACCTCACCCCTCACCACCCCTCACCTCACCCCTCACCACCCCTCACCGGCGCTCGCTGCCCCGCGCCCGCCCTCGATGACGCACGTCCGATGAGCACGGTTGGCCCACGCACGGCGCGAGAGAAGTTTTGACGCACTTTACTTGCCCCTCGCCTGCCCTCGCCATGCACTCACCTCGCCACCAATCAAGCTTATATCGGAGGTGCGCATGCGTGCGTGCGGTTAGCGCTACGCTGCGCTACGAACCCGGCTACCCAGGTTCGATTCCCGCTCACGGCCAACACCGGTGACGATTATCTGAACCGGCGCTGGGCCTCCCCTTGGTCGACTCGGCCTCAAACGAGTACCTGGTGCGGTGTGTAAACATCACCACTGGGGAGACAAAGGCGGTCGGGCGTGGTGCTAGCCACCCACCCCCTCGTGTGCCGTTCAGGTCTTCATAGATGCTCGCTTTACAGCACTTGCCCCAACAGTCTGTTGAGGCTATACGGGACATCTTTGTCTTTGTTTTTTGTACTTGCGTGTACCTGCATGTGCATGCGTATGTGTACGTGCGTGTGCACCTGCGTGTGCACGTGCGTGTGTACGTGCGTGTGTACGTGCGTGTGCACCTGCGTGTGCACGTGCGTGTGTACGTGCGTGTGTACGTGCGTGTGTACGTGCGTGTGCACGTGCGTGTGCACGTGCGTGTGAACGTGCGTGTGTACGTGCGTGTGCACGTGCGTGTGTACGTGCGTGTGAACGTGCGTGTGCACGTGCGTGTGAACGTGCGTGTGTACGTGCGTGTGCACGTGCGTGTGTACGTGCGTGTGAACGTGCGTGTGTACGTGCGTGTGCACGTGCGTGTGTACGTGCGTGTGCACGTGCGTGTGCACGTGCGTGTGCACGTGCGTGTGCACGTGCGTGTGTACGTGCGTGTGCACGTGCGTGTGTACGTGCGTGTGTATGTGCGTGTGCACGTGTGTGTGTGCACCTGCGTGTGCACGTGCGTGTGCACCTGCGTGTGCATGTGCGTGTGCACGTGCGTGTGTATGTGCGTGTGCACGTGCACACGCACGTGCGTGTGCACGTGCACACGCACGTGCGTGTGTACGTGCGTGTGTATGTGCGTGTGCACGTGCGTGTGCACGTGCATGTGCACGTGCGTGTGTATGTGCGTGTGCACGTGCATGTGCACGTGCGTGTGCACGTGCGTGTGCACGTGCACACGCACGTGCGTGTGTACGTGCGTGTGCACGTGCGTGTGCACGTGCGTGTGCACGTGCGTGTGCACGTGCGTGTGCACGTGCGTGTGTACGTGCGTGTGCACCTGCGTGTGCACCTGCGTGTGCACCTGCGTGTGCACCTGCGTGTGCGTGCGTGTGCACCTGCGTGTGCGTGCGTGTGCACCTGCGTGTGTGCATGTGTATGTGTCCGTACGTGCGTGCATGTGTACGTGCGTGTGGCGTGTGTGAGTGTGCGTGTGTACGTGCGTGTGTACGTGCGTGTCCACGTGCGTGTGCACGTGTGTGTACGTGTGTGTGCATGTGTATGTGTCCGTACGTGCGTGCATGTGTACATGCGTCCTTGTGTGTACGTGCGTCCGCGTGTGCACCTGCGTGTGCACCTGCGTGTGCACCTGCGTGTGCACCTGCGTGTGTACCTGCGTGTGCGCGTGTGTGTGTACCTGCGTGTGCACCTGCGTGTGTACCTGCGTGTGCGCGTGTGTGTGTGCACGCGTGTGCGCGTGTGTGTGTGCACCTGCGTGTGTACCTGCGTGTGCACGTGCGTGTGTACCTGCGTGTGCGCGTGTGTGTGTGCACGCGTGTGTGTGTGTGCACCTGCGTGTGCGCGTACAGGTGTGCCAGCGGCTGCGTGGCGTACGCGTGACGAGCTGCAAGAGCGCCAAGGACCGCACGGCCATGTCGGTGACGCTGGAGCAGTGCGCTCTGCTCAGGGACCGCCACGGGCTCCCGGCCTCCACCTTCTCTGCGGCCCTCAACTGCATGCGCAGGTGGGCAGTGCGGGTGGGGGAGGGTGACTTGTTGTGGCTATAACAACTCTTAAACTCTGTTGCTAGTTTACAAGGTGAAGCCCACTGAGATATTTAGCTCTTTCCAGAAGTGACCTGGCCACAAGTATCGTCAGCGTGGATGTTCGTAGCAGCCAAATAATTCTCAAACGCGCGACGTCGATTTTAAATGTGGAGGGCAAAACTGGAGGATGCGGAGACAAATCCACGCGACCACGCGGAGAGAGAGAGAGAGAGAGACACGCAGACTCCAAATATACAGCAGCAGGCGTCAGGGTCGGGATCGAACCCACGACCTCCTGTAGACCACGCGAGGTAGTTAACATCTCACCACGGAGAGAGAGAGACACGCAAACTCCAAATATACAGCAGGCGTCGTCAGGGTCGGGATCGAACCCACGACCTCCTGTAGACCAGGCGAGGTAGTTAACATCTCACCACGGGGAGAGAGAGAGACACGCAAACTCCAAATATACAGCAGGCATCGTCGGGGTTTAGATCGAACCCACGACCTCCTGTAGACCAGGCGAGATAGTTAACATCTCACCGGTGGTGAGTGCGCCGTACCGTGCCGGCCTTCGCAGGTGCCGCTCGCTAACGACACTCTGTTGATGGCTATGCTGGGGATGGGGGGTGGGGGGAACGGGGTTGCACCTTTGTCTTTGTCCAGTGAGGGCTGCCGGCTGGAGAACGCTGCCAAGAACGTGGGCTGTCGACGCTACGCGTTCCACACGCTGCAGCTGGCCACCTTCCCGCGCTTCTACCGGCCACCCGAGGGGACGTACGGGAAGGTGGACACGTGAAGCGGTGGCGGTGGCGGTGGTGGCGGTGGTGGCGGTGGTGGGGGCGGTGAGAGCCAGCAGGCGACCGCCATGCGGCAGTGGGACGGACACGGCACGTTGCTATCGTGCACGCTCTGTGCGGGTCTGCGTTGTCGCCTCCTGTGGAAGGGAACGTTTCAGAGGCCGAGGCAAGGCCACATCCACCCAGCCTTGTCCGGGTCTGCGTTGTCGACTTCTGTGGAAGGGAACGTTTCAGAGGCGAGGCAAGGCCACATCCACCCACCCCTGTCCAGGTCTTTGTTGTTGATTCCTGTGGAAGGGAACGTTTCATATCCCAGCCCATGGCAAGGCCACAACCACCCACCCCTGTCCAGGTCTTTGTTGTCGCCTTCTGTGTAAGGGAACTTTCAGAGGCATGGCAAGGCCACAACCCTCCCTGTCCAGGACTTTGTTGTTGATTCCTGTGGAAGGGAAAGTTTCAGAGGCATGGCAAGGCCACAACCACCCCCTCTCACACCCTTCCCCCTGCCCGCTGGGTGGGTGTTGGCCGGTGAGGGAGTTGGAGAGATGATTGCCCTGCGAGTGATTTGCGGGTGACGTGATTGTACTGTTGTGTCGAACGAGGAGCAAACGTCACAGGGTGTGCCTAACCCTCACAATCTCTCACCCTCACTACCCCTCACTAATCCTCACTAACTCTACCCCATACCCCTAACCCTCACTAACTCTCACCCACACTAATCCTCACTAACCCTCACTAACTCTAACCCTCACTAACCCTCTCTAATTCTCACTAACTCTACCATTAACCCTCACTACCCCTAACCCTCTAACGCTACCACTAACTCTAACCCTCACTAACTCTACCCTCACTAACTCTACCTCTATCTCTAACCCTCACTAACTCTACCACTCACTAACTCTCACCCTCACCCTCACTAACCCTCTTCACCCTCACTAATCTCTACCCCTCACCCTCACTGCCCCTAACCCTCACTAACTCTACCACTAACCCTCACTACCCCTAACCCTCTCGTAACCCTAACCCTCACTGACTCTACCACTATCCCTGACCCACACTAACCCTACATATAACCCTATCACTCACCCTGACCCACACTAACCCTTAACCTACCCCTACCTACACTAACTCTTCACTAAACGTTACCCTTACTATCCCTAACACTAATCACGAAACCCAAATCCGACCGCTGACACACACTACCCCAACTGGCTCCTATTAACCATCATTCTACACAACCCTGACCCACACCACCCCACCCCTACCCATACTTCTCCGCACCCTGCCCCTCTTCTCTCTCTACCCTACTGCATATCAACTCCACCTAACTCTACCCCATTGCGTACCCCTCAAGTCCCTAACAGTCCACACGTAGCTACAATATAGTCACAATGAGTAACATACACCCACCCTACACCCCTACCCCTACCACTACCCCTACCCCACACTACCCGTTCCTGTAAAGTCCAATCCAGAACCCCTACCCACCATACCCCTACCCCACCATCCCTAAAATATCAGGTAAAGTTAACAATACAGTAACCACTAACCCCTACCCCACACTACCCTACCCCACCTTACCCTACCCCACACTACCCATTCTACCCCACCCTACCTCTACCCCACCTTACCCCTACCCCTACCCACACTCCCCATACCCTAACCCACGTCCACACTACCCCATTCTACCCCACCCTACCTCTCTTACCCCACTTCCCCTACCCCACACGTACCCTCCATACCCTAACCCTACCCCATACTACCCACCCTACCCCACCCTACCCCTAACCCTACCCCACACTACCCCTACCCCACACTCCCATTCTACCCACCCTACCCCTACCCCACCTTACCCCTACCCCTACCCCACACTACCCCACCATACCCCTAACCCTACCCCTACTACCCCACCCTACCCCACCCTACCCCCTAACCCTACCCCACACCTACCCCTACCCCACACTACCCCCATTCTACCCCACCCTACCTCTACCCCACCTTACCCCTACCCCACACTACCCCACCATACCCCTAACCCTACCCCACACTACCCCACCCTACCCCACCCTACCCCTACCCCACACTACCCCAGCCTACCCCACCCTACCCCTACCCCACCTTACCCCACACTACCCCACCATACCCCTAACCCTACTCCACACTACCCCATTCTACCCCACCCTACCCCACCCTACCCCACCCTACCCCTACCCCACACTACCCCATTCTACCCCACCCTACCCCTCCCCCACCCTACCCCTACCCCACACTACCCCACCATACCCCTAACCCTACCCCTACCCCACACTACCCCACCATACCCCTAACCCTACTCCACACTACCCCATTCTACCCCACCCTACCCCACCCTACCCCACCCTACCCCTACCCCACACTACCCCATTCTACCCCACCCTACCCCTACCCCACCCTACCCCTACCCCACACTACCCCACCATACCCCTAACCCTACCCCTACCCCACACTACCCCACCATACCCCTAACCCTACTCCACACTACCCCATTCTACCCCACCCTACCCCACCCTACCCCACCCTACCCCTACCCCACACTACCCCATTCTACCCCACCCTACCCCTACCCCACCCTACCCCTACCCCACACTACCCCACCATACCCCTAACCCTACCCCTACCCCACACTACCCCACCATACCCCTAACCCTACTCCACACTACCCCATTCTACCCCACCCTACCCCACCCTACCCCACCCTACCCCTACCCCACACTACCCCATTCTACCCCACCCTACCCCTACCCCACCCTACCCCTACCCCACACTACCCCACCATACCCCTAACCCTACCCCTACCCCACACTACCCCACCATACCCCTAACCCTACTCCACACTACCCCATTCTACCCCACCCTACCCCACCCTACCCCACCCTACCCCTACCCCACACTACCCCATTCTACCCCACCCTACCCCTACCCCACCCTACCCCTACCCCACACTACCCCACCATACCCCTAACCCTACCCCTACCCCACACTACCCCACCATACCCCTAACCCTACTCCACACTACCCCATTCTACCCCACCCTACCCCACCCTACCCCACCCTACCCCTACCCCACACTACCCCATTCTACCCCACCCTACCCCTACCCCACCCTACCCCTACCCCACACTACCCCACCATACCCCTAACCCTACCCCTACCCCACACTACCCCACCATACCCCTAACCCTACTCCACACTACCCCATTCTACCCCACCCTACCCCACCCTACCCCACCCTACCCCTACCCCACACTACCCCATTCTACCCCACCCTACCCCTACCCCACCCTACCCCTACCCCACACTACCCCACCATACCCCTAACCCTACCCCTACCCCACACTACCCCACCATACCCCTAACCCTACTCCACACTACCCCATTCTACCCCACCCTACCCCACCCTACCCCACCCTACCCCTACCCCACCCTACCCCTACCCCACACTACCCCACCATACCCCTAACCCTACCCCTACCCCACACTACCCCACCATACCCCTAACCCTACTCCACACTACCCCATTCTACCCCACCCTACCCCACCCTACCCCACCCTACCCCTACCCCACACTACCCCATTCTACCCCACCCTACCCCTACCCCACCCTACCCCTACCCCACACTACCCCACCATACCCCTAACCCTACCCCACACACAGGCTCGGCGTTCACCTTGATTTGCTTTGGTTATTACCACCGGACGTCATCATAATGATCTCAATAAACGCGTGAACCAACCCAGACTCACCCGCCTCTCTCCCATACCCACCCCTGCACTCTCCTTTCAACAATAACAGTTTGTTCTTTTTCGGGAAATACATTTCCATTTTACACATCGCCCCTTCCCTCCTGCCCAGTGCATCGCTATCGGCAGCTCCTGTGAGCCGTCACTCACTCGCACGTTTGAGCTCAACGCGGTACAAACACTAACTCCGGGACCGGCTTCCACTCTCTGCAGTCACATCAGCAGTCCGGGAGGGTGGTGGGGTGAAAGTTTGGTGCGAATAGCAATGATCGTCTGCTGATAGATTGTTGGATGGGTGTGTGGGTGGATGCATTGGCTGTTGGGTGAATGGATCGGTGGGTGGATGGATTGGTGAGTGGGTGGATTGGTGGGTGGATGGATTGGTGGGTGAGTGGATGCATTGGCGGTTGGGTGAATGGATCGGTAGGTAGGTGGGTGGATTGGTGGGTGGGTGGGTGGATGGATTGGTGGGTGGGTGGATGCATTGGCTGTTGGGTGGATGGATTGGTGGGTGGGTGGATGGATGGGTGGGTGGATCGGTGGGTGGGTGGATGGATGTGTGGGTGGATGGGTTGGTGGGTGGATGGGTTGGTGGGTGGATGCATTGGCGGTTGGGTGAATGGATCGGTGGGTGGGTGGATCGTTTGGTGGGTGGGTGGATTGGTGGGTGAATGGATCGTTTGGTGGGTGGATGGATTGGTGGGTGAATGGATTGGTGGGTGGGTGGATGGGTTGGTGGGTGGATGGATTGGTGGGTGGATGGGTCGTTTGGTGGGTAGATGGATTGGTGGGTAGATGGATTGGTGGGTGGATGGATTGGTGGGTGAATGGATCGTTTGGTGGGTGGATGGATTGATGGGTGGATGGATTGGTGGGTGGGTGGATGGTTTGGTGGGTGGATGGATTGGTGGGTGGATGGGTCGTTTGGTGGGTAGATGGATTGGTGGGTGGATGGATTGGTGGGTGAATGGATCGTTTGGTGGGTGGATGGATTGATGGGTGGATGGATTGGTGGGTGGATGGGTCGTTTGGTGGGTAGATGGATTGGTGGGTGGATGGATTGGTGGGTGAATGGATCGTTTGGTGGGTGGATGGATTGATGGGTGGATGGATTGGTGGGTGGGTGGATCGTTTGGTGGGTGGGTGGATTGGTGGGTGAATGGATCGTTTGGTGGGTGGATGGATTGGTGGGTGGGTGGATTGGTGGGTGGATGGGTGGGCTGGGGGTTACTGGGTGCACTGACAGGCGTGATGAGTGGCTCTTGCGACACGACGAACGATGTGCAGTTCTTACGCAACTGGTTAAGCAACTTTGGGAACTTGGGCGCTTTTCTCTCTCCCTCTGTGAGTGCGAGAATGTTATCCCCCAGGCTGCTGTGGTAGTGTCACGTTTGTTCAAAACACCAAACTGAAACCTTTTGCAATGAATCATGTCGGCATTAATCACAAATACTGCATTGTCTTTGAAACCGCTGTGCCACATCCTATCAGATGCACTGCATTCTGGGAGTGTATCGTATCAACAGCATTGGTTTTGACATTTCAGTGTCTCATCAGCAGTGCCGGGCTTGCATGGGACCGATGCTGGTGACCTGCCAGATGTTTACAGGCAGAAACCGGTTTCGACATTTCAGTTTCTCATCAGCAGACGAATGTTTAATTGAAAAATAAAACGGGTAAAAAACAAGTTTTTTTAATGCGCGCACGCCCACACTTTTATTTGCACTCAAAATTAGAACATTCAGTCATTTGACCTCAGAATTAATCAAATTTGATGTGCTCTGTAAACGTGGGTGGCTTGCATGCAGACAATCAAACCCCCCCCCCTCACACACACCAACCACATGGCCGGTGATTCTGATTCCAAGGTTGCGGTTGACCGTCGGAGTTTGGCACTCGTCATATTCATCTCCAGCAATGGAATCGATTCTCCTGGGATCGATTCCCCGTGACAATCAGGAGGGGATCAGGAGTAGGGGGGGAGGTGGGGGGGGGAGGTGGCCGGCTGGGGGGGTCTTTATTTAGCGAGGCTGCCGACTGGTGGCACTTCACTCGGAGCAGACATGGCTACAGGTGAGGTGTGGCTCACGCGTGTCAGCGCTCTCTCTCTCGCTCGCTCGCTCGCTCGTGAGCACTCACTCCTGTGTGAACTGTCACTCGTGTGAGCTCTCTCACACACAGGTGAACATTCACACAGGTGAGCGTGTCACACACACGTGGGTGAGCGTGTCACACACGTGGGTGAGCGTGTCACGTGGGTGAGCGTATCACACACACGTGGGTGAGCGTGTCACGTGGGTGAGTGTGTCACACACACGCGGGTGAGCTGTCACATGTGTGAGTGTGTCACAACACGGGTGATGTGTCACACACACACGTGTGAGCGTGTCACGTGGGTGAGCGTGTCACAACACGGGTGAGTGGTGGGTCGCTGAGTCACGGGGGCTCAACCTCGGTGACGGGATTGTGGGGGGTGGGGGTCGTGAGGGGGTGGGGGTCGTGAGGGGGTGGGGGTCGTGAGGGGGTGGGGGTCGTGAGGGGGTGGGGGTCGTGAGGGGGTGGGGGTCGTGAGGGGGTGGGGGTCGTGAGGGGGTGAGGGGGTGGGACTCTACCGCATTTGGGGTCCCGGACTACCATCCAAAGTCCGAGATTCGGGTCGGGTCCCCTCGGCGTTCCGACGCGGTCCAATATCCGGCGTCTCGAGCGGGCAGCCGCGTGCTCTTACCTTCATACAATACGCGTGCTACACGTTCCTATGGCGGGGACGAGTCCGTCCGCAGGGAGGGCTGATGGGCTGAGTCACGGGTCTCCGTTTCGAATCAACGTGCGTTTTTAAGAGTATTTGCCTGCGATGCATTTCGCTGAGCTGGAACCGTTCGTGGCCAGGTGGCTTCTATTATAAAAGCGCGGCGTTTCGTTTGTCCGTCAACTCAATCATAAGGGAGCCTTTCAGAAAGTTTTAGAAAGTGGACCTCCCCCCCAAACTCCGCATGTGGCGGTGAACAGTTGACGCAACAGAGTCATATAACTTCAACCGAGAAGATGGATAGAAATTGAGCAATAATTGGGAGGATGTTATTATAGTAATATGTGTTTACCCTTTCAACTGGTACAAAAACTGACACCTTTATACAAGGCATCATGTTTGCAATAACCACAACACAAGCAGTCAAAATGTAAACAAAAAGAAACAACTCTGATAATGATAATGATATGCACTGTCCTTGAAGTTGATTGGTCCACACCCGAGACAGCTTTTCTTAGAGCCTAGTCTCCATTGGTGTTGGACCAGATGACGCCAAAAGGCGTACAACTTCAAGGACAGTGCATATCATTATCATGATCAGAGTTGTTTCTTTTTGTTTGCATTTTGACTGCTTGTGTTGCGGTTATTGCAAACATGATGCCTTGTATAAAGGTGTCAGTTTTTGTACCAGTTGAAAGGGTTAAAACCTATGACTCTATTTTGCCACTGGTAAAGGAGATGTCTCACAGGATGTTATTAACCAGGTAAAACCATAACTGCTTTATGGTTGTTGTCTATCATATCTGCCGGGTACTCGTCTATTTTTCCGAGTTAATTTCCCTCCCCCGCATCCCCAGCGTTTGGCATTGTTGCTGCATTGGCATTGCTGCTGCATTGGCATTGCTGCTGCATAGGCATTGTTGCTGCATTGGCATTGTTGCTGCATTGTCATTGTTGCTGCATTGGCATTGTTGCTGCATTGGCATTGTTGCTGCATTGGCATTGCTGCTGCATTGGCATTGTTGCTGCATTGGCATTGTTGCTGCATTGGCGTTGTTGCTGCATAGGCATTGTTGCTGCATTGGCATTGCTGCTGCATTGGCATTGTTGCTGCATTGGCATTGCTGCTGCATTGGCATTGTTGCTGCATTGGCATTGTTGCTGCATTGGCATTGCTGCTGCATTGGCATTGTTGCTGCATTGGCATTGCTGCTGCATTGGCATTGCTGCTGCATTGGCATTGTTGCTGCATTGGCATTGTTGCTGCATTGGCGTTGTTGCTGCATAGGCATTGTTGCTGCATTGGCATTGCTGCTGCATTGGCATTGCTGCTGCATTGGCATTGTTGCTGCATTGGCATTGCTGCTGCATTGGCATTGTTGCTGCATTGGCATTGCTGCTGCATTGGCATTGCTGCTGCATTGGCATTGTTGCTGCATTGGCATTGCTGCTGCATTGGCATTGTTGCTGCATTGGCATTGCTGCTGCATTGGCATTGCTGCTGCATTGGAATTGCTGCTGCATTGGCATTGTTGCTGCATTGGCATTGTTGCTGCATTGGCGTTGTTGCTGCATAGGCATTGTTGCTGCATTGGCATTGCTGCTGCATTGGCATTGTTGCTGCATTGGCATTGCTGCTGCATTGGCATTGTTGCTGCATAGGCATTGCTGCTGCATTGGCATTGTTGCTGCATTGGCATTGTTGCTGCATTGGCATTGTTGCTGCAATGGTACTCGTGCACCGCCCATGCTTCTGCTGTTGTTGGTGCACTTGGGCTACGCCCATCTCCAAACCCTTATAAACAGTTTGCCTTTAGAGGGTAACTCCTTTGCCTGATGACGACCGCTTGTGTTGCGATCAAAACACACTTCTTTTACTTGCACAGTAAAGTAATTGTTTTTTTCATTTGCTATACAGCCGGATAATAACGACAAATCGCTAACCTTAAACACCCAGTCGTTCATAAAAGTCGAAGGCGGTATAGTACTATAGTCATAGAGCGAGTGCAAAATCACTGAACCGGAATTGATAGCTTGAAAGCATTTAGCGCGGGGCCCTTGAAAGTGCGGGGCCCGTAGCATATGTGGCTACTTTAGCTTCTAGGATAATATAATCCGGCACTGCTACACACCCTACATACAACAGAGTCAGTAGTCAGTTTAACACGTAGGCTTTCGCGACCAATATTATTCATAATCAACGTTTTTGGCGAATTGCCCGATGATGCTGGATGCAATTGCCAGCGAAACGTCGTACTACTCAAAAACTTGTAAATGTTGTGGTTTCACGCTTCAACACACCGGTGGGCTAAAGCAGTGAACTATTTTGTCTTTTGTCAACGTGACACTTTTTTACTGATTGGTCGTGTCGGGTGTTGGAGGGTTACGACACATTTATAAATAACGCGATCTAAGCCCAAAAACGTTGATTATGAGAGTCCGTAGTATCTGCACACATTGAGTGAGGGAGGGGGGGGGGATAGGAGGACATCGGTGAGGACGAAGATGCGAGACACCAAGTGGCTCAGAAGCCCTCTGCAGGAGCTAGCGAATAAGAGAGCCGAAGGCAGCACAAATTGTCGTCTGAAAAAAAACATCTGTACAGCTCACTGGGCCTTAACTGGTCGTTTAGCGAGTTTAGAAGCTTCTTGGGCTAGCGCCAGAGGTCGCAACCGGGTACCCGATACCCGTACCCTACCCGATACCCGGCTACCCGTACCCGGCCGGGTACGGGTACCCGTTTGCGACCCTGGTGCGGCCGGGTACGGGTACGGGTAAGGAATCAAAACCCGTTTGCGACCTCTGGCATGCGAGCCACGTGACTCAACCGACGCAGCCTCGCCTGCCAGAGGAGTCCACTGACGATGGGGACTGTGTTTCCAGATCTCTCAAAGATTCGTGAGCTCCTCACACATAAACCGAGGGATGGATCGTAGGCAGGCCCGCCTGAATGTTTCAAACCGGAGCAGGCGTTCATTTAAAAGGCTCCACGTTTCGCAAGCATAGAGGCATCACAGTAGCCGAGAAGACCCAGAGTAGCAAGATTAATATATTCATAATCAACGTGTTTGAGTTTAGATCGCGTTATTTATAAATGTGTCGTAACCCTCCACCACTCGACACGGCCAATCAGTAAAAAAGTGTCACGTTGACAAAAGACAAATAGTTCACTACTTTAGCCCACCGGTGTGTTGAAGCGTGAAACCACAACATTTAAAAAAAAAAATTGTAAATGTTGTGGTTTCACGCTTTAACACACCGGTGGGCTAAACCAGTGAACTATTTGTCTTTGTCAACGTGACACTTTTTTACTGATTGGCCGTGTCGGGTGGTGGAGGGTTACGACACATTTATAAATAACGCGATCTAACACCCAAAACGTTGATTATGAATAATATTGGTCGCGAAAGCCTACGTGTTAAAGATTAATATATTCTTCCGCCAGACTGATTCGGAGTTGAGACCTCCACTGCATAAGAACAACTGGCCAGGGCATGGGAAACTCCTCCAAATCTCAGGGTACGGGAAACTCCTCCAACTCTCTCCACGACTGCCCAGGGGTACGGGAACTCTTCCAAACTGTCTCCACGACTGCCCCCAGAACTCGTGGGGG